>NW_021190202.1:0-1028 GCF_002162155.2 Triticum dicoccoides | reverse complement strand
TTGACCGTGAGAGCTTGTGATGGGCTAAGTTGGGACACCCTGCAGGGAGTTGAACTTTCGAAAGCCGTGCCCGCGGTTATGGGCAGATGGGAATTTGTTAACGTCCGGTTGTAGAAAACCTGAACTTGACCTTAATTAAAATGAATCAACCGCGTGTGTAACCGTGATGGTCTCTTTCCGGCGGAGTCCGGGAAGTGAACACGGTGTTGGAGTTATGCTTGACGTAGGTAGTCTAGGATCACTTCTTGATCATACTTTTATCGACCGTGCTTTGCCTTCTCTTCTCGCTCTCATTTGCGTATGTTTAGCCACCATATATGCTAGTCGCTTGCTGCAGCTCCACCTCATATCTTGCCTTACCTATGAGCTTAAATAGTCTTGATCGCGAGGGTGCGAGATTGCTGAGTCCCCGTGGCTCACAGATACTTCCAAAACCAGCTTGCAGGTGCCGATGAGTCTGTGCAGATGACGCAACCAAGCTCAGGAGGAGCTCGATGAAGATCTTGTCCTTGTGTTGTTTCGTTCTAGTTGGTCAATAGTGGAGCCCTAGTTGGGGGTGATTGGGACCTTTGTCGCATTTGGGGTTCTTCTTTTATTTTGGTTCCGTAGTCGGACCTTGAGTGTATTTGGATGATGTAATGCTTTATTCATGTAGTTGTGTGAAGTGGCGATTGTAAGCCAACTATGTATCTCTTTCCCTTATTGTATTACATGGGTTGTGTGAAGATTACCTCACTTGCGACATATGCCTTCAATGCGATTATGCCTCTAAGTCGTGCCTCGACACGTGGGAGATATAGTCGCATCGAGGGTGTTACAAGTTGGTAATCAGAGCCTTCCCCGACCTTAGGAGCCCCATTGCTTGATCGTTTTTAGCGGCCGAGTTGTGTCTAGAAAAATGTTTTGGGTCTTTAGGAATTATATATCGAAGAGTTTAGGAATTCTTTTTACTCCTCAGTCCCTTCATCACTCTGGTAAGGCATCCTGATGTAGAGTTTTGACTCTTCTCTTCTCAAATTTCACTAAAA
>NW_021190201.1:0-1250 GCF_002162155.2 Triticum dicoccoides | reverse complement strand
GTGCAAGAAAGTAGAGAGGCTTACGACAAAAACTGGATGCACTTCGTGTACAAAACAGATAGCCTCTTTTGAAGTATCAGGGTTTCGTACGGAAACTCGTCTGTTACAAAGGGATTTCATTTCTTTTTAACTTATTTGAACCCCCTTGTTTTTCTGTGTTCAAAATGCACCATTCAAAGACACATCATCAATTTACAACCATTTCTGACTTCATTTGTTATTTTCATGCATTTACTGATTATTTTGATCTATAAGACCATGAAATTGAAAAGCATTTGAAATGAACTCTGAAAAGGTTCCAAGTTGGCATGGTATCATCATTTCACCCACATAGCATGTGCAAGAAAGTAGAGAGGCTTACGGCAAAAACTGGATGCACTTCGTGTACAAAATAGACAGTCTCCTTCGAAGTATTAGGGTTTCATACGGAAACTCGTCTGTTACAAAGGGATTTCATTTCTTATGAACTTATTTTAACCCCCTTGTTTTTCTGTGTTCAAAATGCACCATTCAAAGCCACATCATCAATTTACAACCCTTTCTGACTTCATTTGTTATTTTTCATGCATTTACTGATTATTTTGAGCTATAAGACCATGAAATTGAAAAGCATTTGAAATGAATCTGAAAAGGTTCCAAGTTGGCATGGTATCATCATTTCACCCACATGGCATGTGCAAGAAAGTATAGAGGCTTACGGCAAAAACTGGATGCACTTCGTGTACTAAACAGAAAATCTCCTTTAAAGTATCACGGTTTCATACGGAAACTCATCTGTTAAAAAGGGATTTCATTTCTTTTGAACTTATTTGAACCCCCTTGTTTTTATGTGTTCAAAATGAACCATTCAAAGCCACATCATCAATTTACAACCCTTTCTGACTTCATTTGTTATTTTTCATGCATTTACTGATTATTTTGATCTATAAGACCAAGAGATTGAAAAGCATTTGAAATGAACTCTGAAAAGGTTCCAAGTTGGCATGGTATCATCATTTCACCCACATAGCATGTGCAACAAAGTAGAGAGGCTTACGGCAAAAACTGGATGCACTTCGTGTACAAAACAGACAATCTCCTTCGAAGTATCAGGGTTTCATACGGAAATTCGTCTGTTACATAGGGATTTCATTTCTTTTGAACCTATTTGACCCCCCTTGTGTTTTCTGTGTTCAAAATGCACCATTCAAAGCCACATCATCAATTTACAACCCTTTCTGACTTCATTTGTTATTTTTCATGCATTTACT
>NW_021190200.1:0-966 GCF_002162155.2 Triticum dicoccoides | reverse complement strand
GGGGGGGAAAGTTGCGGGTTCGATAGGTTAGGAGGGTGTGGCGGACAAACGGGTTGCGTATCCGAAATCGTCTCGTCGTTCTGAGCAACTTTCATGTTGAAAATATTTTCATCCGAGTTACGGTTTACCTTATATTAATTTTAAAAGATTTAAATCATTTTTAGGATTTATTTAATTAATTTAATCAACATTATCCAGAATAGTGTCTGCTGACGTCATCATGATGTCAGCATGACGTCGGCAGTTGACTTGGTCAACCTGACAGGTGGGTCCCACCTGTTAGGGATTGTTTAGCTAATTAACAATTAGGGTAACTATTTATTAGGTTAATTAATCTTAATTAGTTAAACTAAACAAGATTAGATAAGTTAATTAATTAGTTAATTAATTAGTTAATTAATTAGCTAATTAATTAATTAATTAATTAATTTTATTATTAATTTATTTATTATATATTTTTTTAATTCTTTTTTTTTTAATTTTCGTTCTAGGGCCTGGGCCCCTCATGTCATAGGCACAGGGGCCATAGTGGATCCGGGCAGTGGTTAACGGGGCGGGCGCTGGTTGCGGGCACTCGTGCCCGAGGGAGAGCGGCGGTGCAAGGCCACCGGGGCACGGCGGCAGATCAAGGCCGCGGCGCAGCAACGGTTGAGGCGGGACGGCGCGGTAGTAGCGGCCAGGGGGAGCGGCGGGCACCCGCGGCAAGCTGCGCGGGGCCGACGAGCTAGGCGAGCAGCGGGGGGGCGCAGGTGCGGGACGGCGAGGTCCGGCTGGCGAGCAGGGCAGCGAGCGCGGGGTCATGCGCGCGCGGGCAGTGAACGGCGCCGGCGACACAGATCGAGGGGGGAGAGGCCGAGGGCCTCACCAGCGTTGAAGAGAAGCGGGGCGGCGAGGCTCGGGGGCGACCCGTGGGGAGGAGATGAGGAGGCCACGGCGAGGTCGACCCGGCACAGGGCGGCGGCGGTG
>NW_021190199.1:0-56441 GCF_002162155.2 Triticum dicoccoides | reverse complement strand
ACAAACTGGCATGATTAGATGTGGTATTGTTGAGGAGAATGAAGCTATGCTTGCACGTTTTCTGGGTGGATTAAATAGAGAGATTCAGACCATTCTAGACTATAAGGAGTATACTAATATCACTCGTTTATTCCATCTTGCTTGTAAAGCTGAACGTGAAGTGCAGGATCGACAAGCATTGGGGCGAACTAACTTTTCTGCAGGCCGACCTTCATCATGGACACCACGTGCATCTTCTACTTCAACTGCACCAGCACCTCCATCCGGTGCCACCTCCAGCCGTGATACAAGAAAACAGGCACAACCACCATTATCTGCCAAGAGCGCACCTGCGGGGCCTGCACTGCGTTCTTCTTCTTCCATGGCATCAACAGGGCACACAAGTGATATTATTTGTCGTCGTTGTAAGGGAGGAGGTCATTATGCGAGAGAATGCAAATCTCCGCGTGTGATGATTGTTACCGTGGATGGTGGATATGAGTCCGCTAGTGACTATGATGAGGAGACTTTGCTCTCATTACACGTGAAGAACATGGTGGAGATGATTCTGATCATGAGACGCAATACATGGCTCCTGAAGACGCTGACAGGTATGAATGTTTAGTTGCTCAACGTGTTTTGAGTGTGCAGGTCACACAAGCTGAGCAAAATCAGAGGCAAAATTTGTTCCATACCAAGGGAGTTGTGAAGGAACGTTCTGTGCGCGTCATCATAGACGGAGGGAGCTGCAACAACTTGGCTAGCATGGAGATGGTGGAGAAGCTTTCTCTCACCACAAGACCACATCCACATCCTTACTACATCCAATGGTTCAACAACAGCGGCAAGGTTAAGGTAACACGTACTGTTCGTGTGCATTTTAGTATCTCTACATATGCTGATTATGTTGATTGTGATGTGGTACCTATGCAAGCATGTTCCTTATTACTTGGTAGACCATGACAATTTGATAAAAATTCTGTACACCATGGTAGAAACAATCACTATACTCTTGTTCATAAGGGTAAAAATATTACTTTGCTTCCTATGACTCCTGATTCCATTTTGAAAGATGATATTAATAGAGCTAATAAAGCAAAACAGGAGACGAATAAGAGTGAAAATCAGATTGTGGCAAAAGAATTTGAGCAACAAATGAAGCCTAATAATAAACCATCTAGTGTTGCTTCTGAAATTAAATTGAAAAGTGCATGTTTATTTGCCACCAAATCTGATATTGATGAGCTAGATTTCAGCAAATCTGTTTGCTATGCTTTTGTGTGCAAAGAGGCATTATTTTCATTCGAGGACGTGCCTTCCTCTTTGCCTCCTGCTGTCACTAACATTTTGCAGGAGTTCGCTGACGTCTTTCCACAAGACGTGCCACCGGGATTACCGCCTATTCGAGGGATTGAGCATCAGATTGACTTAATTCCCGGTGCTTCACTGCCAAACCGTGCACCATACCATACCAATCCAGAGGAGACGAAGGAGATTATGCGTCAAGTACAAGAGCTTCTCGACAAAGGTTATATACGGGAATCCCTTAGTCCTTGTGCTGTTCCTATTATTCTAGTGCCGAAAAAGGATGGTACATCACGTATGTGTGTTGATTGTAGAGGCATTAATAATATTACTATTCGTTATCGTCATCCTATTCCTAGGCTAGATGATATGCTTGATGAATTGAGTGGCTCTACAATATTCTCCAAAGTTGATTTACGTAGTGGATACCATCAAATTCGTATGAAATTGGGAGATGAATGGAAAACAACATTCAAAACTAAGTTTGGATTATATGAGTGGTTAGTCATGCCTTTTGGGTTAACTAATGCACCTAGTACTTTCATGAGATTAATGAACGAAGTTTTACGTGCTTTCATTGGACGATTTGTGGTAGTTTACTTTGATGACATATTTATTTATAGCAGATCTTTGGAAGAACATTTGGAACATTTACGTGCTGTTTTTATTGCTCTACGTGATGCACGTTTGTTTGGTAACCTTGGGAAGTGCACCTTTTGCACCGACCGAGTATCTTTCCTTGGCTATGTTGTTACTCCACAGGAAATTGAAGTTGATAAAGCCAAGATTGAAGCTATTGAGAGTTGGCCGCAACCCAAAACGGTCACACAAGTGAGGAGTTTTCTTGGCCTCGCTGGATTCTATAGGCGTTTTGTGAGAGATTTCAGCACCATTGCTGCACCTCTCAATGAGCTTACAAAGAAAGATGTGCCTTTTCTTTGGGGTACCGCACAGGAAGAAGCCTTCACGGTATTGAAAGATAAGTTGACACATGCTCCTTTACTCCAACTTCCTGATTTTAATAAGACTTTTGAGCTTGAATGTGATGCTAGTGGAATTGGATTAGGAGGTGTGTTATTACAAGATGGCAAACCTGTTGCATACTTTTCTGAAAAATTGAGTGGGCCTAGTCTGAATTATTCTACTTATGATAAAGAATTATATGCTCTTGTTCGGACTTTAGAAACATGGCAACATTATTTATGGCCCAAAGAATTTGTTATACATTCTGATCATGAATCATTGAAACATATTAAAAGTCAAGCTAAACTGAATCGTAGACATGCTAAATGGGTTGAATTCATTGAGACTTTCCCTTATGTCATTAAACACAAGAAGGGAAAAGAAAATGTTACTGCTGATGCTTTGTCTCGTCGCTATACTATGCTTTCACAACTTGACTTCAAAATATTTGGTTTGGTGATGAGGACATCAATACAATTGTTACACCCACAGCCCCTGCTGCTATACATACTGGACCAATTACTAGAGCTCGTGCACGCCAACTAAATTACCAGGTACTTTCGTTTCTTGGTAATGATTCTAATGTTCATGAGAATATGATGCTGCCTAAATTGGATACATTTGTTTTGCTTACAAATGAAGGGCCTAGCTTGGAGAAGGATGAACATTGGAGCAAGAACAAGCATGGAGATGATGGCATGCGCAAGGGGAACAAGAACGGAGTTACAAGTGATGATTTCAGGACTTTGAAGCCACCATAATGGGTGCATGAAGCCTTGGACGAAATATACAAGATGCCACTTCCTAAATTTCGTCCCGAGGCTATTTTAGGTGCTGCGTCACCTTATTATTGGGCCAGGCCCATGTAATTTCGAAATACATAAGTATAGGCTATTTTTAGAGTCCGTATGTGTGGGGAAACAAGAGACTTCCTCCATATATACAGCCCTTAGGGCATCGTTTAGACTTTGGGTTTTGTTTAGATTAAAAGTTCGCCATAGCTGCAACTTCGCGTACTTCGTTTGTGTTCAACGACCAGACAAAGGCGTCACAGAACCCCACCTTGATCAATAAAGCTTTCATCTTATATTCGCAATATCCAGATTGCAATCTTAGTTTCTTGCTTGTTCTTCGTTTTGCTCGCAGGAAACAGACCCTCGTGGTCAGGTTGATCGTGCTCCGGCGTGGTCAATAACCTCTCGGAGTTGGTTTAGCGATTGCTAAGGCGCGACGTCCTCGCACGTTCGTAGTCGGATCGTCAAAGTCGACTTCCACCAAAGCGATATCCATCATCTCATCGAAAGACGGGACACCTCCGCCTCTATCATTTGGAGACCATCAAAGATCAATATGTGCATGATGCTGATTTTAAAGATGTAATGCATAATTGTAAAGAAGGAAGAATGTGGAACAAGTTTGTTGTTAACGATGGATTTGTGTTTCGTGCTAACAAGCTATGCATTCCAGCTAGCTCCGTTCGTCTTTTGTTGTTGCAGGAGGCGCATGGAGGAGGATTAATGGGACACTTTGGCGTGAAGAAGACGGAGGACGTACTTGCTACACATTTCTTTTGGCCAAAGATGAGACGGGATGTTGAGCGTTTTATTTCTCGCTGCACTACATGTCAAAAAGCTAAGTCACGCCTCAATCCTCATGGTTTATATATGCCTTTGCCTGTACCTAGTGTTCCTTGGGAGGATATATCTATGGACTTTGTTTTAGGTTTACCTCGAACAAAGAAGGGGAGGGATAGCATATTTGTTGTCGTGGATAGATTCTCGAAAATGGCACACTTTATACCATGTCATAAAAGCGATGATGCTGTTAATGTTGCTGATTTGTTCTTTCGTGAAATTATTCGCTTGCATGGTGTGCCAAATACTATTGTTTCAGATCATGATACTAAATTTCTTAGCCACTTTTGGAGATGTTTATGGGCTAAGTTGGGGACTAAACTGCTTTTTAGTACTACTTGTCACCCCCAAACTGATGGACAAACTGAAGTAGTCAATAGAACGTTGTCTACTATGCTTAGGGCTGTTTTGAAGAATAATAAGAAAATGTGGGAGGAATGCTTGCCTCATATTGAATTTGCTTATAATCTTTCATTGCATTCTACTACTAAGATGTGCCCTTTTGAAGTTGTGTATGGTTTCCTACCTCGTGCACCTATTGATTTGTTGCCTCTTCCATCTTCGGAGAAGGTTAATTTTGATGCTAAACAACGTGCTGAATTGATTTTAAAAATGCATGAGTTAACTAAGGAAAACATTGAGCGCATGAATGCTAAATATAAACTTGCTGGAGATAAGGGTAGAAAACATGTTGTGTTTGCACCTGGAGATCTTGTTTGGTTACATTTGCGTAAGGATAGATTTCCTGATTTGCGCAAATCAAAGTTAATGCCACGTGCTGATGGTCCCTTTAAGGTGTTAGAGAAAATAAATGATAATGCATATAAACTTGAGCTGCCTGCAGATTTTGGGGTTAGTCCCACTTTTAACATTGCAGATTTGAAGCCTTATTTGGGTGAGGAAGATGAACTTCCGTCGAGGACGACTTCATTTCAAGAAGGGGAGGATGATGAGGACATCAATACAATTGTTACACCCACAGCCCCTGCTGCTATACGTACTGGACCAATTACTAGAGCTCGTGCACGCCAACTAAATTACCAGGTACTTTCGTTCTTGGTAATGATTCTAATGTTCATGAGAATATGATGCTGCCTAAATTGGATACATTTGTTTTGCTTACAAATGAAGGGCCTAGCTTGGAGAAGGATGAACATTGGAGCAAGAACAAGCATGGAGATGATGGCATGCGCAAGGGAAACAAGAACGGAGTTACAAGTGATGATTTCAGGACTTTGAAGCCACCATAATGCGTGCATGAAGCCTTGGACGAAATATACAAGATGCCACTTCATAAATTTCGTCCCGAGGCTATTTTAGGTGCTGCGTCACCTTATTATTGGGCCAGGCCCATGTAATTTCGAAATACAAAAGTATAGGCTATTTTTAGAGTCCGTATGTGTGGGGAAACAAGAGATAGGGTTGATTTCGGACCCCTCCACCAAGGGCCACGAAATTCCCCCCCCCCCCTCTTCATCCATATATACAGCCCTTAGGGCATCGTTTAGACTTTGGGGTTTTGTTTAGATTAAAAGTTCGCCATAGCTGCAACTTCGCGCACTTCGTTTGTGTTCAACGACCAGACAAAGGCGTCACAGAACCCCACCTTGATCAATAAAGCTTTCATCTTATATTCGCAATATCCAGATTGCAATCTTTGTTTCTTGCTTGTTCTTCGTTTGCTCGCAGGAAACAGACCCTCGTGGTCAGGTTGATCGTGCTCCGGCGTGGTCAATAACCTCTCGGAGTTGGTTTAGCGATTTCTAAGGCGCGACGTCCTCGCACGTTCGTAGTCGGATCGTCAAAGTCGACTTCCACCAAAGCGATATCCATCATCTCATCGAAAGACGGGACACCTCCGCCTCTATCACTTGGTCTGGTCGTTGGACACAAACGAAGTACACGAAGTTGCAATGGCTAACTTTTAACTAAACAAATCCCAAGGAAAAAGTTACTAGATGGATCTACTTATATAGGAGCAAGGGGTGGCGGCCAAGGAGGTGGGAGGACGTCCCAAGGCAGCCTAAAACTAACCCTAGGTCGTACAAGGCTCATGGGCCCAAGTGGAGGTGATGCAACACCTTTGGGCTTGTAGTTTGACTCGGATTCTGCTGCAACGTCAGATTGTTTTGTCCATAACTCAACGCTCCGGACGAATTTGAAGGTGAATCCAATTGGGTTGGAAAGAGCACGAAATCTAGTTTCCAACAAAAAAGAATCACCAATTCAGAGTCCATATGAAAAAGTTGTTGGCGTTTTGAGTCAGGTATGTCTGTGCAGTCCGAATCTGAATCCAGAACGTGAAAGACTTGGACTCTATCTTCTCTTGGCCCAAAAGTGACGTGAGAGGACTTTTTGAACACAACATAAACTTCTCATTTTCCCTTATCTTCATATGTGGATTGTACAAATGTCCCATACACCTACATTTAGACAAAACACAAAAGTGTGTGAAGTATTTTTGTTCTGGATAACATAAATAGATTATTGAATAGTTTGCATTAGAAATCACCAGAAAAATATGCATGTATGCAATATTTTTGGTCATATCCAAGGTAGTCATGTCCTCATCATCCTCCCCTTTTTGAAAACAAAGTCGTCCTCGGCGTTGCTTAATCTGAAATGTGGCTAAGAAAAGAGACAAGGTGTACATGTTGTATATATATATGTCATCCAGTTTAACTTCCCTTGATTTTTGCACGTATGACACATGTATACATGAGTAACTTTCATAGTTCATAAAAACTAAAGCCAAAAAATTATCATAAGAAGTAGAAGGCATGAAAATATTAGAACTCAGTTTGCACATATAAGTGAAGCTCTTATTCATTTCAAAAGATTCACAATGTTCATCATTAAACCATCCCAACTTTGGTGAATAAACCTTACTTGCATCAAATTTACATGCTACAACATGCTTAAATAAGCAAACATGCAATAAGTCATTGGACACAGAATCATCACCAAGATTGGAGGCCATATCAAAATGATTAAACATTAGTTCTTTTGCATCAACAGTTAATTCAATGGGTGCACTCAAAGTTGTTGATATTTCAGTTGTTTGATCACATGACGCATTCATGACAGTAACAAGATTCTCTAAAATAGGTGGTGTGCTCAAATCAACAGGTAACTCAATACATGACGCATTCAAGTTAACTAGGCATGCATCATTCTCATGTGAAGTTATATCATCAATACCTTTACTGTTACCTTGTGGCAAAGATGTAGCTGATGTAGGTACGGACGTTGACAATGTACCATACCCTTGAGATGATGCCGCGCTCATAATCCAAGGTGCAATGATGGAGGAACCCACCGATGGTGGTGAGCATGAACTGGAATAGTAGTTGTTGTAGTCACCTAATGCATCCTCCTTTATCTGTCTCTCAAAGGTACAAGCACGGACATACATACCAGTAATGCAACGAGGAATATACTGAAATCTTGCCTGAATATCATGGTTCAAACCACCAAAAAATCTATTCATTGTATCATTCTCAGATTCTTCTATGTCACAATGATGCATATAAGATTTGAACTCTTGGTAGTAAGCATGAACAGTGTTGTTGCCTTGTTTAAATTGTTCAAATTTGCGAAGCAATTCACGACGATAATAAGGAGGGAAATATTGTTGTCTCATTACAGCTTTCAAAACTTTCCAAGTTGTGGGTTGGTTATCAATGTTTTTCTTACAATGTACACTCCACCAAACAGAAGCAAAATCAGTAAATGCTCTAGTGGCTGCTCGCACTCGCTCAAGTTCAGAGAAGTCATGGTGACTAAAAACTTGTTCTACTTCAAGCTCCCAAGCTAGATATGTAGTAGGATTAAATCTACCCTCAAATGACGGTAAAAAGATAACCTGACCATGTGCTTGTGTGTGTTGTCCCAACTCTCGTGATGGTGAAGATGTGTCATGATTAGTAGAAACAAGAAACAAAATTCAAGAATAATGTTCCTATGAACTACTAGGGTGTGGTGGTAAAGCGCTCACAGTAAAGCAAATATCAATATCTTACAATTTCTTACCAAGCAACAGGTGGTGACAGGCAACCAACGGTGTCAAATAACTCTGAAGATTGTGTAAAGCGATTGCCAGGGGAACGTACATATACACGGTGTAGAAATATGTGGAGCTGGGTTGGCTATATATGGTAGCAAAAGATTAGCAATAATCAATTCAGAGATGCAATGTTGAATAAACGCTCAACGACGGTACTATGCTGGTCCTAGGCTAGACCGAACTAGAGACGCGAGCCTAGAACACTAATGAGGTCACGTCGTAGCACAACTAGCATCAATGAAGGATACTAAGTAGCTCTGTGTTCATGAACTACGGAGGGCAAAAAGACCTATTTAGAAGCCGATTTTGAGGTGCCAAATATTGAACTAGCTTCTTCAACTATTTAGATGCGGCTCGTCACTAGCTTTCGTTTGAGTACTCGCGGAGGCAAAACGGACTTCGTATGAGGAAGTTATGCCTGTTTTACTGAACAGTGCACAAAACAGATTCCAATCCGAATTCAACTACGAGATTGAGTCTAAAAAGATCCGAATTTTGTTTTTTTTCTTCTCTCTTTTTTTCTCACACTTTTTTTTTCTTTCTCTCCTTTTTTTCTCTGACTTTTTTTCTCTTTTTTTTCTCGTTTTTTCTCTCTCTTTTTTCTCTCTCTTTTTTCTCCCTCTTTCCAAAACAAACTAGATAAGATGATGAGGACATCAATACCATTGTTACACCCACAGCCCCTACTGCTACATATACGAAACCAATTACTAGAGCTCGCGCACGCCAATTAAATTATCAGGTACTTTCGTTTCTTGGTAATGATTCTAATGTTCATGACAATATGATGCTGCCTAAATTGGATACATTTGTTTTGCTTACAAATGAAGGGCCTAGCTTGGAGAAGGATGAACATTGGAGCAAGAACAAGCATGGAGATGATGCCATGCGCAAGGGGAACAAGAACGGAGTTACAAGTGATGATTTCAGGACTTTGAAGCCACCATAATGGGTGCATGAAGCCATGGACGAAATATACAAGATGCCACTTCATAAATTTCGTCCCGAGGCTATTATAGGTGCTGCGTCACCTTTTTATTGGGCCATAGCTGCAACTTCGCGTGCTTCGTTTGTGTCTAACGACCAGACCAAGACGTCATAGAACCCCACCTTGATCAATAAAGCTTTCATCTTATATTCGCAATATCCAGATTGCAATATTAGTTTCTTGCTTGTTCTTCGTTTGCTCGCAGGAAACAGACCCTCGTGGTCAGGTTGATCGTGTTCCGGCGTGGTCAATAACCTCTCGGAGTTGGTTTAGCGATTGCTAAGGCGCGACGTCCTCGCACGTTCGTAGTCGGATCGTCAAAGTCGACTTCCACCAAAGCGATATCCATCATCTCATCGAAAGACGGGACACCTTTGCCTCTATCAAGTGGTATCAGATTTCCAGGTTGCTCGGTGAGATTTTACAGTTTTTCATAGTTTAGATCGAGTCTGTTCTTCATACCTATAGTCCATGAAAAAGCCAAAAAAAAATTAGGGTTAGTTCATCCCATCCGAACCAATCTGAGCCTTGCATAATCTTTTCTGTATTTGCTTTGTTGAATTTGCGGTTGCATCGTCGTGTCCAGTTGCTGGTCTTAGCGTCTAGTCTTTTAGAGTTTCGAGTTCTGTTCACAGGTTGTCACGTCGCCGCTGCCATATATCACCACCGCATCATCATCGTCGCTGTTCCCAGATACTCTGCGGCCAACTCTCAATAGCTTCAATCTTGGCTTTATCAACTTCAATTCCCTGTGGGGTAACAACATAGCCAAGAAAAGATACTCGGTCGGTGCAAAAGGTGCACTTCCCAAGGTTACCAAACAAACGTGCATCACGTAGATCAATAAAAACAGAATGTAAATGTTCCAAATGTTCTTCCAAAGATCTGCTATAAATCAATATGTCATCAAAGTAAACTACCACAAATCGTCCAATGAAAGCACGTAAAACTTCGTTCATTAATCTCATGAAAGTACTAGGTGCATTAGTTAACCCAAAAGGCATGACTAACCACTCATATAATCCAAACTTAGTTTTGAATGCTGTTTTCCATTCATCTCCCAATTTCATACGAATTTGATGGTATCCACTACGCAAATGAACTTTGGAGAATATTGTAGAGCCACTCAATTCATCAAGCATATCATCTAGCCTAGGAATAGGATGACGATAACGAATAGTAATATTATTAATGCCTCTACAATCAACACACATACGTGATGTACCATCCTTTTTCGGCACTAGAATAATATGAACAGCACAAGGACTAAGGGATTCGCGTATATAACCTTTGTCGAGAAGCTCTTGTACTTGACGCATAATCTCCTTCGTCTCCTCTGGATTGGTACGGTATGGTGCACGGTTTGGCAGTGAAGCACCGGGAATTAAGTCAATCTGATGCTCAATCCCTCGAATAGGCGGTAATCCCGGTGGCACGTCTTGTGGAAAGACGTCAGCGAACTCCTGCAAAATGTTAGTGACAGCAGGAGGCAAAGAGGAAGGCACGTCCTCGAATGAAAATAATGCCTCTTTGCACACAAAAGCATAGCAAACAGATTTGCTGAAATCTAGCTCATCAATATCAGATTTGGTGGCAAATAAACATGCACTTTTCAATTTAATTTCAGAAGCAGCACTAGATGGTTTATTATTAGGCTTCATTTGCTGCTCAAATTCTTTTGCCACAATCTGATTTTCACTCTTATTCGTCTCCTGTTTTGCTTTATTAGCTCTATTAATATCATCTTTCAAAATGGAATCAGGAGTCATAGGAAGCAAAGTAATATTTTTATCCTTATGAACAAGAGTATAGTGATTGTTTCTACCATGGTGTACAGAATTTTTATCAAATTGCCATGGTCTACCAAGTAATAAGGAACATGCTTGCATAGGTACCACATCATAATCAACATAATCAGCATATGTAGAGATACTAAAATGCACACGAACAGTACGTGTTACCTTAACCTTGCCGCTGTTGTTGAACCATTGGATGTAGTAAGGATGTGGATGTGGTCTTGTGGTGAGAGAAAGCTTCTCCACCATCTCCATGCTAGCCAAGTTGTTGCAGCTCCCTCCGTCTATGATGACGCGCACAGAACGTTCCTTCACAACTCCCTTGGTATGGAACAAATTGTGCCTCTGATTTTGCTCAGCTTGTGTGATCTGCACACTCAAAACACGTTGAGCAACTAAACATTCATACCTGTCAGCGTCTTTAGGAGCCATGTATTGCGTCTCATGATCAGAATCATCTCCACCATGCTCTTCACGTGTAATAAGAGCCAAAGTCTCCTCGTCACAGTCACTAGCGGACTCATATCCACCATCCGCGGTAGCAATCATCACACGCGGAGATTTGCATTCTCTCGCATAATGACCTCCTCCCTTACAACGACGACAAATAATATCACTTGTGTGCCCTGTTGATGCATGGAAGAAGAAGAACGTTGTGCAGGCCCCGCAGGTGCGCTCTTGGCAGATAATGGTGGTTGTGCCTGTTTTCTTGTATCACGGCTGGAGGTGGCACCGGATGGAGGTGCTGGAGCAGTTGAAGTAGAAGATGCACGTGGTGTCCATGATGAAGGTCGGCCTGCAGAAAAGTTAGTTCGCCCTAATGCTTGTCGATCCTGCACTTCACGTTCAGCTTTACAAGCAAGATGGAATAAACGAGTGATATTAGTATACTCCTTATAGTCTAGAATGGTCTGAATCTCTCTATTTAATCCACCCAGAAAACGTGCAAGCATAGCTTCATTCTCCTCAACAATACCACATCTAATCATGCCAGTTTGTAATTCCTGATAATATTCTTCTACAAAATTTTTCCCTTGTCTTAAACGCTGTAATTTTTGAAGCAATTCACGTTGATAATATGGTGGAACCCAACGAGTACGCATAGCAGTTTTCAAAGCAGCCCAAGTAGTTGGAATAGGATATAATCTACAATGTTCAGACCACCATACACATGCAAAACTAGTGAAAGCACAAACAGCAGCAGCAACTCGTCTCTCCTCAGGATATTGTAAACATGTAAATCGTTGTTCAGTTTCTAACTCCCAAGTAAGATATATATCAGGAACATATCTACCCTCAAATGGTGGAATATTCAATTTCAGTTTAGGAATATGGACATCATCTCGTACCTGAGGTGGTGGTGCAGGCCTACCATTACGAATATATACCTGAGGTCGACCTGCTGGTGGTGGTACAGGTGGCTGCACGTAGTGTTGATTTTGATCAACCTCATCCTCATAATCTCCCACATAATCATCCTCCTCCGCATCAGCAGCAGGAGCCACAGAAGTATCAACAGCAGCACCAACAGTGATAGAGGCAAAGGTGTCCCGTCTTTCGATGAGATGATGGATATCGCTTTGGTGGAAGTCGACTTTGACGATCCGACTACGAACGTGCGAGGACGTCGCGCCTTAGCAATCGCTAAACCAACTCCGAGAGGTTATTGACCACGCCGGAGCACGATCAACCTGACCACGAGGGTCTGTTTCCTGCGAGCAAACGAAGAACAAGCAAGAAACTGAGATTGCAATCTGGATATTGCGAATATAAGATGAAAGCTTTATTGATCAAGGTGGGGTTCTGTGACGCCTTTGTCTGGTCGTTGAACACAAACGAAGTACGCGAAGTTGCAGCTATGGCGAACTTTTAATCTAAACAAAACCCAAAGTCTAAACGATGCCCTAAGGGCTGTATATATGGAGGAAGAGGGGGGAATTTCGTGGCCCTTGGTGGAGGGGTCCGAAATCAACCCTATCTCTTGTTTCCCCACCCATACGGACTCTAAAAATAGCCTATACTTATGTATTTCGAAATTACATGGGCCTGGCCCAATAATAAGGTGACGCAGCACCTAAAATAGCCTCGGGACGAAATTTATGAAGTGGCATCTTGTATATTTCGTCCAAGGCTTCATGCACCCATTATGGTGGCTTCAAAGTCCTGAAATCATCACTTGTAACTCCGTTCTTGTTCCCCTTGCGCATGCCATCATCTCCATGCTTGTTCTTGCTCCAATGTTCATCCTTCTCCAAGCTAGGCCCTTCATTTGTAAGCAAAACAAATGTATCCAATTTAGGTAGCATCATATTCTCATGAACATTAGAATCATTACCAAGAAACGAAAGTACCTGGTAATTTAGTTGGCGTGCACGAGCTCTAGTAATTGGTCCAGTATGTATAGCAGCAGGGGCTGTGGGTGTAACAATTGTATTGATGTCCTCATCACCAAGTAGTTGGAATAGGATATAATCTACAATGTTCAAACCACCATACACATGCAAAACTAGTGAAAGCACAAACAGCAGCAGCAACTCGTCTCTCCTCAGGATATTGTAAACATGTAAATCGTTGTTCAGTTTCTAACTCCCAAGTAAGATATATATCAGGAACATATCTACCCTCAAATGGTGGAATATTCAATTTCAGTTTAGGAATATGGACATCATCTCGTACCTGAGGTGGTGGTGCAGGCCTACCATTACGAATATATACCTGAGGTCGACCTGCTGGTGGTGGTACAGGTGGCTGCACGTAGTGCTGATTTTGATCAACCTCATCCTCATAATCTCCCACATAATCATCCTCCTCCGCATCAGCAGCAGGAGCCACAGAAGTATCAACAGCAGCACCAACAGTTTGGCCAAACGCAAGAGGAACACGGCTTGCTCGGCGGAGGTCTGTTTCGCGACGTGGAGGTAGTCGTTGTTGTTGTTGTTGGAGAGGTGCATTAGGTGCAGCGGGTGGTGGTGGTGGAAGACGCGCGAGCAATTCATTAAACTTGTTATCGAGCTTTGTTTCAAACGTCTTCTCAAGGCCAGTGATCTTCTCCATGGCCTCTTCAAAATTGTTCAGCACATCTTGCACCTGTTCAGTCATCATTTGCTGAAACTTATCATGAAGCTCCTTGTTCGATAAATTCTCCCAGTCAATCTCGTCGGCTTGTGATCCTGGCATGGTTAGCAGCAATAGAAACACACAAGAATATGATCCTACAGACTACGAACAAGTGGTGGTGGTGGGTGTCACAAATCCGTCAAGCAAAACTCAAATTCTTACCAGTTCTTACCCAGCAACAGGCGGTGATCGGCAACCGTTGTAGTCAAAACTCTCAAAGCTTGGATAGAGCGATTACCAGGGAGAGTCAAACGCACGACGTAGATGTATGTGGAGCTGGGAAGGCTTATAATATGGTAGCAAAAAGGGTCAGCAATAATCAATTCAGAGATGCAAAGTTGAATAAACGCTCAACGACGGTACTGTGCTGGTCCTAGGCTAGACTGTGCTAGAGACGCGAGCCTAGAACACCAACAAAATCACGGCGTGGCACGTAAACAAGGGAGGAGCACACTCTGATTTTTTTTTCTCTTTTTTTTGCACTTTTTTTTCCTCTTTTTTTTTGCTCCGCAACAAATTTTTTTCAAAAAAGTCTACAAATGGTCTAAAAACTGCCTAGCCAGAATTTTCCAGACTTCGTTTTTTTTTGAAATTGGAACTATTTTTCTTCTGCGGATGGCTCGGAAGTTGGGGAGTCCTTCTCTGTCACGACTCGGAGTGTCGCGTGATCTGAAAATCGAGAACAATGCAACAATTACTAGACTCGGACTAGGACTGGTGGCGGAGATGAATCTGGTGGAACTCGGACTTGTGGCGGAGATGAATCCGGTGGAACACGGACAGGTGGCGGATATATGTTGCAGGTGAACTCGGATTGGCGTGATGGCGGCGGATATGTGGTGGCGTATATGGATTCGGATTGGCGGTGAATATGTGGTGGTGGTATATGGGAACAACGACGATGATGATGCGGTGGTGATATATGGCAGCGGCGACGTGACAACCTGTGAACAGAACTCGAAACTCTAAAAGACTAGACGCTAAGACCAGCAACTGGACGCGACGATGCAACCGCAAATTCAACAAAGCAAATACAGAAAAGATTATGCAAGGCTCAGATTGGTTCGGATGGGATGAACTAACCCTAATTTTTTTGGCTTTTTCATGGACTATAGGTATGAAGAACAGACTCGATCTAAACTACGAAAAACTGTAAAATCTCACCGAGCAACCTGGAAATCTGATACCACTTGATAGAGGCAAAGGTGTCCCGTCTTTCGATGAGATGATGGATATCGCTATGGTGGAAGTCGACTTTGACAGTCCGACTACGAACGTGCGAGGACGTCGCGCCTTAGCAATCGCTAAACCAACTCCGAGAGGTTATTGACCACGCCGGAGCACGATCAACCTGACCACGAGGGTCTGTTTCCTGCGAGCAAACGAAGAACAAGCAAGAAACTAAGATTGCAATCTGGATATTGCGAATATAAGTTGAAAGCTTTATTGATCAAGGTGGGGTTCTGTGACGCCTTTGTCTGGTCGTTGAACACAAACGAAGTACGCGAAGTTGCAGCTATGGCGAACGTTTAATCTAAACAAAACCCAAAGTCTAAACGGTGCCCTAAGGGCTGTATATATGAAGGAAGAGAGGGGGAATTTCGTGGCCCTTGGTGGAGGGGTCCGAAATCAACCCTATCTCTTGTTTCCCCACACATACGGACTCTACAAATAGCCTATACTTATGTATTTCGAAATTACTTGGGCCTGGCCCAATAAAAAGGTGACGCAGCACCTATAATAGCCTCGGGACGAAATTTATGAAGTGGCATCTTGTATATTTCGTCCAAGGCTTCATGCACCCATTATGGTGGCTTCAAAGTCCTGAAATCATCACTTGTAACTCCGTTCTTGTTCCCCTTGCGCATGGCATCATCTCCATGCTTGTTCTTGCTCCAATGTTCATCCTTCTCCAAGCTAGGCCCCTCATTTGTAAGCAAAACAAATGTATCCAATTTAGGCAGCATCATATTCTCATGAACATTAGAATCATTACCAAGAAACGGAAGTACCTGATAATTTAATTGGAGTGCGCGAGCTCTAGTAATTGGTCCCGTATATGTAGTAGTTGGGGCTATGGGTGTAACAATGGTATTGATGTCCTCATCAGAACTGGTAAGAATTTGAGTTTTGCTTGATGGATTTGTGACACCCACCACCACCACTTGTTCGTAGTCTGTAGGATCATATTCTTGTGTGTTTCTATTGCTGCTAACCATGCCAGGATCACAAGCCGACGAGATTGACTGGGAGAATTTATCGAACAAGGAGCTTCATGATAAGTTTCAGCAAATGATGACTGAACAGGTGCAAGATGTGATGAACAATTTTGAAGAGGCCATGGAGAAGATCACTGGACTTGAGAAGACGTTCGAAACAAAGCTCGATAACAAGTTTAATGAATTGCTCGCGCGTCTTCCACCACCACCACCCGCTGCACCTAACGCACCTCTCCAACAACAACAACAACGACTACCTCCATGTCGCGAAACAGACCTTCGCCGAGCGAACCGTGTTCCTCTTGCGTTTGGCCAAACTGTTGGTGCTGCTGTTGATACTTCTGTGGCTCCTACTGCTGATGCGGAGGAGGATGATTATGTGGGAGATTATGAGGATGAGGTTGATCAAAATCAGCACTACGTGCAGCCACCTGCACCACCACCAGCAGGTCGACCTCAGGTATATATTCGTAATGGTAGGCCTGCACCACCACCTTAGGTACGAGATGATGTCCATATTCCTAAACTGAAATTGAATATTCCACCATTTGAGGGTAGATATGTTCCTGATATATATCTTACTTGGGAGTTAGAAACTGAACAACGATTTACATGTTTACAATATCCTGAGGAGAGACGGGTTGCTGCTGCTGTTTGTGCTTTCACTAGTTTTGCATGTGTATGGTGGTCTGAACATTGTAGATTATATCCTATTCCAACTACTTGGGCTGCTTTGAAAACTGCTATGCGTACTCGTAGGGTTCCACCATATTATCAACGTGAATTGCTTCAAAAATTACAGTGCTTAAGACAAGGAAAAAATTCTGTAGAAGAATATTATCAGGAATTACAAACTGGCATGATTAGATGTGGTATTGTTGAGGAGAATGAAGCTATGCTTGCACGTTTTCTGGGTGGATTAAATAGAGAGATTCAGACCATTCTAGACTATAAGGAGTATACTAATATCACTCGTTTATTCCATCTTGCTTGTAAAGCTGAACGTGAAGTGCAGGATCGACAAGCATTGGCGCGAACTAACTTTTCTGCAGGCCGACCTTCATCATGGACACCGCGTGCATCTTCTACTTCAACTGCACCAGCACCTCAGTCACGTGCCTCCTCCAGTCGTGATACAAGAAAACAGGCACAACCACCATTATCTGCCAAGAGCGCACCTGCTGGGCCTGCACAGAGTTCTTTTTCTTCCATGGCATCAACAGGGCACACAAGTGATATTATTTGTCGTCGTTGTAAGGGAGGAGGTCATTATGCGAGAGAATGCAAATCTCCGCGTGTGATCATAGCTACCGCGGATGGTGGATATGAGTCCGCTAGTGACTATGATGAGGAGACTTTGGCTCTTATTACATGTGAAGACCATGGTGGAGATGATTCTGATCATGAGACGCAATACATGGCTCCTGAAGACACTGACAGGTATGAATGTTTAGTTGCTCAACGTGTTTTGAGTGTGCAGGTCACACAAGCTGAGCAAAATCAGAGGCACAATTTGTTCCATACCAAGGGAGTTGTGAAGGAACGTTCTGTGCGCGTCATAATAGACGGAGGGAGCTGCAACAACTTGGCTAGCATGGAGATGGTGGAGAAGCTTTCTCTCACCACAAGACCACATTCACATCCTTACTACATCCAATGGTTCAACAACAGCGGCAAGGTTAAGGTAACACGTACTGTTCGTGTGCATTTTAGTATCTCTACATATGCTGATTATGTTGATTGTGATGTGGTACCTATGCAAGCATGTTCCTTATTACTTGGTAGACCATGGCAATTTAATAAAAATTCTGTACACCATGGTAGAAACAATCACTATACTCTTGTTCATAAGGATAAATATATTACTTTGCTTCCTATGACTCCTGATTCTATTTTGAAAGATGATATTAATAGAGCTAATAAAGCAAAACAAGAGAAGCATAAGAGTGAAAATCAGATTGTGGCAAAAGAATTTGAGCAACAAATGAAGCCTAATAATAAACCATCTAGTGTTGCTTCTGAAATTAAATTGAAAAGTGCATGTTTATTTGCCACCAAATCTGATATTGATGAGCTAGATTTCAACAAATCTGTTTGCTATGCTTTTGTGTGCAAAGAGGCATTATTTTCATTCGAGGACGTGCCTTCCTCTTTGCCTCCTGCTATCACTAACATTTTGCAGGAGTTCGCTGACGTCTTTCCACAAGACGTGCCACCGGGATTACCACCTATTCGAGGGATTGAGCATCAGATCGACTTAATTCCCGGTGCTTCACTGCCAAACCGTGCGCCATACCGTACCAATCCAGAGGAGACGAAGGAGATTATGCGTCAAGTACAAGAGCTTCTCGGCAAAGGTTATATACGCGAATCCCTTAGTCCTTGTGCTATTCCTATTATTCTAGTGCCGAAAAAGGATGGTACATCGCGTATGTGTGTTGATTGTAGAGGCATTAATAATATTACTATTCGTTATCGTCATCCTATTCCTAGGCTAGATGATATGCTTGATGAATTGAGTGGCTCTACAATATTCTCCAAAGTTGATTTGCGTAGTGGCTACCATCAAATTCGTATGAAATTGGGAGATGAATGGAAAATAGCATTTAAAACTAAGTTTGGATTATATGAGTGGTTAGTCATGCCTTTTGGGTTAACTAATGCACCTAGTACTTTCATGAGATTAATGAACGAAGTTTTACGTGCTTTCATTGGACGATTTGTGGTAGTTTACTTTGATGACATATTGATTTATAGCAGATCTTTGGAAGAACATTTGGAACATTTACGTGCTGTTTTTATTGCTCTACGTGATGCACGTTTGTTCGGTAACCTTGGGAAGTGCACCTTTTGCACCGACCGAGTATCTTTTCTTGGCTATGTTGTTACTCCACAGGGAATTGAAGTTGATAAAGCCAAGATTGAAGCTATTGAGAGTTGGCCGCAACCCAAAACGGTCACACAAGTGAGGAGTTTTCTTGGCCTCGCTGGGTTCTATAGGCGTTTTGTGAGAGATTTCAGCACCATTGCTGCACCTCTCAATGAGCTTACAAAGAAAGATGTGCCTTTTCTTTGGGGTACCGCACAGGAAGAAGCCTTCTCGGTATTGAAAGATAAGTTGACACATGCTCCTTTACTCCAACTTCCTGATTTTAATAAGACTTTTGAGCTTGAATGTGATGCTAGTGGAATTGGATTAGGCGGTGTGTTATTACAAGATGGCAAACCTGTTGCATACTTTTCTGAAAAATTGAGTGGGCCTAGTCTGAATTACTCTACTTATGATAAAGAATTATATGCTCTTGTTCGGACTTTAGAAACATGGCAACATTATTTATGGCCCAAAGAATTTGTTATACATTCTGATCATGAATCTTTGAAACATATTAAAAGTCAAGCTAAACTGAATCGTAGACATGCTAAATGGGTTGAATTCATTGAGACTTTCCCTTATGTCATTAAACACAAGAAGGGAAAAGAAAATGTTATTGCTGATGCATTGTCTCGTCGCTATACTATGCTTTCACAACTTGACTTCAAAATATTTGGTTTGGAGACCATCAAAGATCAATATGTGCATGATGCTGATTTTAAAGATGTAATTCAGAATTGTAAAGAAGGAAGAATGTGGAACAAGTTTGTTGTTAACGATGGATTTGTGTTTCGTGCTAACAAGCTATGCATTCCAGCTAGCTCCGTTCCTCTTTTGTTGTTGCAGGAGGCGCATGGAGGAGGATTAATGGGACACTTTGGCGTGAAGAAGACGGAGGACGTACTTGCTACACATTTCTTTTGGCCAAAGATGAGACGGGATGTTGAGCGTTTTATTGCTCGCTGCACTACATGTCAAAAAGCTAAGTCACGACTCAATCCTCATGGTTTATATATGCCTTTGCCTGTACCTAGTGTTCCTTGGGAGGATATATCTATGGACTTTGTTTTAGGTTTACCTCGAACAAAGAAGGGGAGGGATAGCATATTTGTTGTCGTGGATAGATTCTCGAAAATGGCACACTTTATACCATGTCATAAAAGCGATGATGCTGTTAATGTTGCTGATTTGTTCTTTCGTGAAATTATTCGCTTGCATGGTGTGCCAAATACTATTGTTTCAGATCGTGATACTAAATTTCTTAGCCACTTTTGGAGATGTTTATGGGCTAAGTTGGGGACTAAACTGCTTTTTAGTACTACTTGTCACCCCCAAACTAATGGACAAACTGAAGTAGTCAATAGAACGTTGTCTACTATGCTTAGGGCTGTTTTGAAGAATAATAAGAAAATGTGGAAGGAATGCTTGCCTCATATTGAATTTGCTTATAATCGTTCATTGCATTCTACTACTAAGATGTGCCCTTTTGAAGTTGTGTATGGTTTCCTACCTCGTGCACCTATTGATTTGTTGCCTCTTCCATCTTCGGAGAAGGTTAATTTTGATGCTAAACAACGTGCTGAATTGATTTTAAAAATGCATGAGTTAACTAAGGAAAACATTGAGCGCATGAATGCTAAATATAAACTTGCTGGAGATAAGGGTAGAAAACATGTTGTGTTTGCACCTGGAGATCTTGTTTGGTTACATTTGCGTAAGGATAGATTTCCTGATTTGCGCAAATCAAAGTTAATGCCACGTGCTGATGGTCCCTTTAAGGTGTTAGAGAAAATAAATGATAATGCATATAAACTTGAGCTGCCTGCAGATTTTGGGGTTAGTCCCACTTTTAACATTGCAGATTTGAAGCCTTATTTGGGTGAGGAAGATGCACTTCCGTCGAGGACGACTTCATTTCAAGAAGGGGAGGATGATGAGGACATCAATACAATTGTTACACCCACAGCCCCTGCTGCTATACATACTGGACCAATTACTAGAGCTCGTGCACGCCAACTAAATTACCAGGTACTTTCGTTTCTTGGTAATGATTCTAATGTTCATGAGAATATGATGCTGCCTAAATTGGATACATTTGTTTTGCTTACAAATGAAGGGCCTAGCTTGGAGAAGGATGAACATTGGAGCAAGAACAAGCATGGAGATGGCATGCGCAAGGGGAACAAGAACGGAGTTACAAGTGATGATTTCAGGACTTTGAAGCCACCATAATGGGTGCATGAAGCCTTGGACGAAATATACAAGATGCCACTTCATAAATTTCGTCCCGAGGCTATTTTAGGTGCTGCGTCACCTTATTATTGGGCCAGGCCCATGTAATTTCGAAATACATAAGTATAGGCTATTTTTAGAGTCCGTATGTGTGGGGAAACAAGAGATAGGGTTGATTTCGGACTCCTCCACCAAGGGCCACGAAATTCCCCCCCTCTTCCTCCATATATACAGCCCTTAGGGCATCGTTTAGACTTTGGGTTTTGTTTAGATTAAAAGTTCGCCATAGCTGCAACTTCGCGTACTTCGTTTGTGTTCAACGACCAGACAAAGGCGTCACAGAACCCCACCTTGATCAATAAAGCTTTCATCATATATTCGCAATATCCAGATTGCAATCTTAGTTTCTTGCTTGTTCTTCGTTTGCTCGCAGGAAACAGACCCTCGTGGTCAGGTTGATCGTGCTCCGGCATGGTCAATAACCTCTCGGAGTTGGTTTAGCGATTGCTAAGGCGCGACGTCCTCGCACGTTCGTAGTCGGATCGTCAAAGTCGACTTCCACCAAAGCGAAATCCACCATCTCATCGAAAGACGGGACACCTTTGCCTCTATCACGTGCTGATGGTCCCTTTAAGGTGTTAGAGAAAATAAATGATAATGCATATAAACTTGAGCTGCCTGCAGATTTTGGGGTTAGTCCCACTTTTAACATTGCAGATTTGAAGCCTTATTTGGGTGAGGAAGATGAACTTCCGTCGAGGACGACTTCATTTCAAGAAGGGGAGGATGATGAGGACATCAATACAATTGTTACACCCACAGCCCCTGCTGCTATACATACTGGACCAATTACTAGAGCTCGTGCACGCCAACTAAATTACCAGGTACTTTCGTTTCTTCGTAATGATTCTAATGTTCATGAGAATATGATGCTGCCTAAATTGGATACATTTGTTTTGCTTACAAATGAAGGGCCTAGCTTGGAGAAGGATGAACATTGGAGCAAGAACAAGCATGGAGATGATGGCATGCGCAAGGGGAACAAGAACGGAGTTACAAGTGATGATTTCAGGACTTTGAAGCCACCATAATGGGTGCATGAAGCCTTGGACGAAATATACAAGATGCCAGTTCATAAATTTCGTCCCGAGGCTATTTTAGGTGCTGCGTCACCTTATTATTGGGCAAGGCCCATGTAATTTCGAAATACATAAGTATAGGCTATTTTTAGAGTCAGTATGTGTGGGGAAACAAGAGTTAGGGTTGATTTCGGACCCCTCCACCAAGGGCCACGAAATTCCCCCCTCTTCCTCCATATATACAGTCCTTAGGGCATCGTTTAGACTTTGGGTTTTGTTTAGATTAAAAGTTCGCCATAGCTGCAACTTCGCGTACTTCGTTTGTGTTCAACGACCAGACAAAGGCGTCACAGAACCCCACCTTGATCAATAAAGCTTTCATCTTATATTCGCAATATCCAGATTGCAATCTCAGTTTCTTGCTTGTTCTTCGTTTGCTCGCAGGAAACAGACCCTCGTGGTCAGGTTGATCGTGCTCCGGCGTGGTCAATAACCTCTCGGAGTTGGTTTAGCGATTGCTAAGGCGCGATGTCCTCGCACGTTCGTAGTCGGATCGTCAAAGTCGACTTTCACCAAAGCGATATCCATCATCTCATCGAAAGACGGGACACCTTAGCCTCTATCATTAACTCATGCATTTTTAAGATCAATTCAGCCCGTTGTTTAGCATCAAAATTAACCTTCTCCGAAGATGGAAGAGGCAACAAATCAATGGGTGCACGAGGTAGTAAACCATACACAATTTCAAAAGGGCGCATCTTAGTAGTAGAATGCAACGAACGATTATAAGCAAATCCAATATGAGGCAAGCATTCTTCCCACATTTTCTTATTATTCTTCAAAACAGCCCTAAGCATAGTAGACAATGTTCTATTGACTACTTCAGTTTGACCATCCGTTTGGGGGTGACAAGTAGTACTAAAAAGCAGTTTAGTCCCCAACTTAGCCCATAAACATCTCCAAAAGTGGCTAAGAAATTTAGTATCATGATCTGAAACAATAGTATTTGGCACACCATGCAAGCGAATAATTTCACGAAAGAACAAATTAGCAACATTAACAGCATCAACGCTTTTATGATATGGTATAAAGTGTGCCATTTTTGAGAATCTATCCACGACAACAAATATTCTATCCCTCCCTGATGCGGAGCATCCCAAGGTCATCCCCATGGACCTACCATCGTCTCATCAAGTGCCTACCGGACCCATGACTCGATCACGTGCAAGAGCCCTTGAAACCGAGGTGACATCTCTCCTCTCACAATTCCACTTCGATGCGCATGAAGCATGGCTACTACCTCATATGGGTACTTTGTGCATACTCAGGTACAATGGAGAAGCTAAGGAGCAAGGACAAGAACAAGAGGAAGATGGACGAGAAGACGGAGAAGAAGAAGGGATGTAGGAAAAGTCCCAGCCACTGGACGATCGACCGGGACCGGACGTCCGGCGCCTGAAGCCTCAGCCGAACCCCAGCGAGCGGACGTCCGGCCCAGACCAGACGACTGGTGCCCCTGCACCCGAAGCGAACGAGGGGATGTCCGGTCCGGACTGGACGACCGGCGCACCAGCACCCGAGCCACATCAGCGGAAGTCCGAAGCTACCGGACGTCCGGCACCCCCATCACAGAGCAGAACCAACGGATGACCGGAAGACACCGGACGTCCGGCGGCTCCTGAGACACCGGACGACCGGTCTCCAGCGGACGTCCGATACCTGGCTGCGCCCAGATTCAGGCCCGAGGCCCATGTACCCCTTCACTTCGCCCCTTTTGCACTTAAACTATAAATAGACCCCCCATT
Organism: Triticum dicoccoides; assembly: GCF_002162155.2. Lineage (NCBI taxonomy): Eukaryota > Viridiplantae > Streptophyta > Magnoliopsida > Poales > Poaceae > Triticum > Triticum dicoccoides. Next base: position 32,386 of record NW_021190199.1, on the reverse strand, counting down.
CATCCTAGCTAGAGTTAGCATTGGTTTAGCTCATACTTTGAGATAGAGCTTCACTCATCCATCCCGATCTCCTCCTCGAGAGAGACTGCGGCCCCTCTTTGGAGAAGATCAACTTGGATTCAAGACCCCCTCTTGGGCGGCCCCATCAAGACCTCCTTCTAGGAGAAGAACCGGTTACTTGTATCGTTCTTTGTTGACCGTGGATCATCGTGTATCTCTTTGTGTTTCGAGGATCTAGCACATGTGTAATCGAATCTTGTTGGTTTGAGTGATTCTCTCGTGTTTTCCCTCATGAATCCCCGTCATGTTCTTCGTGTTTCTCTTTGGGATCCGCTCCTTTCGTGAAAGATCAGCCATCTAGGGTTTCACCCTACATCATCTTGGTATCATGACCAAGGTTGATCATGATTTCGGAGCCCCCCTCTTCGTTTTTCTAGCTTGATTTTGTTGTTTTTTGTCCTAAACCGAAAATCCCCACCAAAAATAGCCCCAAAATTTTTCTTGTCTTTTGTGAGTTGTGATGATGTTTTGTTGGTTTTGATCCGTGAATTTGTTGCGTTGCAAGTAGATCTAGCCTTCGCCCACCATCTCCAACTCGAAATCCCTCCCAAATTCCCCATATTTCCCCCCAAAATCACCTCCCGGATCTAAAATCTCGCGTTGACCCCGATAACCGGACGACCGTCACATCACCGGACGTTCGGCGACCCAGGAAGCACCGGACGTCCGACGTTACCGGACGACCGGCGACCGGACATCCATCCGCGCCCGGACGACCGCTACTTCCACAACATCATCCGCTACACCACCTCCAACTTCCGCAAAACCGTCCCAATATCCCTACCCACACCACCACCTAACCGCCACCTACTCCGACGATTTTGGTCGCCTTTGGTTTTGAGAATTTGAGTTGCGGTACTGTATCCTTTTGTGTTTCGGCTATCTAGGTATGGTTCGACATCGACATCACCGCCACTCATTATTGCCACGGACGCGTCTTTAACACCGGTCATCATCAACGACCACCTCGACTACGACTTGGTATTCGTGCCAGCATTTTGACACCATACCGGAAGCAAGACCGTTAACCTCATCTTGGTATTGGACATATCACTCTTGCCATCACATTGTTAGCCATCATCGCCTTACTCCTTTGCGTTGCTTACCCATCGAGACTAGCCATTGACTATTGCCGGCAACGAGACTTGTGCACTTTAGTGATCATACTTCCCCATAGCATACATACATACATCATTGTTGCCTATATTGGTATCATCTCTTGTGTCACAAAGTTGTCATCGCATACTCACTTGCTATCTTGGTTCGTCATGCATCGCATAAGAAAAGAGCTCAAACATCAAAGAGCCAACCAAGCTTTTAAGCAAAGAGGAAAGATAAGCAAAGAGCTTTTAAGCAAGAACCATAGCATCATACAACATTAATATTGTCATACTCGATCATCTTCGATCATATCATAGCAACACCGTGCAAAAAACATATTTGCGATAGAAGTCGTTGCATTTTTGCTAAGTAGGTTGTGCACAAGTTCTTGTATCTGCCTATCGTGCAATCGTGCTAGCGTCTCTCTAGTGTTGTGCAACAAGAGCATTTTTGTGGATTCCACATTTTGGCTCACCCTTGGTTGCTCAACCCCACTTATCTTTTTGCGTGTGTGTTTCCGTGTACGTATATGCTTGGTCTACTTGTTACATTGCATCTTGCGAATCTTTTCCAACATTATTGAATCTCACTTACAATTACATCAAATTTTGTGCCACCATCCTAACCAAGCTCCACCAAAAGCTTTTACTTGTGTAGGTGTGAGAACCAACAAGAATTGGTACCAATTGTGCTATTTCCTTGTTACACATTGGAGTCATCTTTGACCCATTGTCAACATCGGTCAAGGTACATTTGATATTGGTTCTTCCCTTTCTTCCACTCACACTTGTCTTGGAATGATGGATAGGCCAAGTACTTCTACCAACCCGCTCTTCATGGAGCAAGACGACGACATGAACTCCTTCGTCACCAAGAGTCACCTCTTTGGTGCACAGCGTGCTTTCCATCAAGAGCAACAAGCTATCAGTGAACGCATCGACAACCTTGCCGCCGACTTATGACTTTCCGAGCAACGTACAAGGGACTACTTTGACAACAAGCTCGACGATCACAAGCAAGAGAATGACGCAAAGATGGACGAGATTCGCGCTTTGTTGCTCAACCGCTCTTCTTCCATTTCAAGAAGGAGCCGCTCAAGTCGACACTCCGACGACACCATCTCCGGTTCAAGTACACCGTCATCGAACACTCTCCATCGAGCCGCGCGCAACGAGCGTCAAGCAAACCTCAATCCACTTCAAGACACCGACTCGCAAGAACATCGACGACGTCAAGCCAAAGAAGCCTTTGCGCTAGCTCGGGAACGGCAACGCCAACGTCAACACGAACAAGAGGAGCGAGTGCGACAACATCAAGATGCACAAGGCGCCGAGGCGGAACGCCAAGAACAACAACTACATGAAGCTCAAGCACTTGAAGCGCAACGTGCCCTTCATAAATCAAGTCGTGCCGTAGCCGACCGAGGCCGACAAGCTCGACTACATCAAGAAGCACTTCGCAATGAAGCTCAAGAAAGAATTTATCAAAGACGTGTGCGTCAACAAGCTCCTCGTCCAGATAGACAAGCGCCTCGTCAAGATAGACAAGCTCCCCCTCAAGCGAGACAAGAACATCACGTCCATCGAGAACAAGAAGACAATGGATCCAATCCTCGACAAGAGCAACATGAGGAAGACTTCCAACTTCGTCAAGAGCATCACGAGTTGAACAATCATCTACAACATGGGCGTCATCATCCCCGACCCCAACACAATGAAGAGCAACGCTACGGCAAGCTCAAGTTCACCATGCCCAAGTTCAACAGAAGCAACGATCCCGAAGAATACCTTTCATGGGCATTGAAAGTTGACAAGATCTTCCTTTTGCACAATTATGAAGAAGAGAAGAAGATCGCGATGGCATCCTGATGAGGACATCAATACAATTGTTACACCCACAGCCCCTGCTGCTATACATACTGGACCAATTACTAGAGCTCGTGCACGCCAACTAAATTACCAGGTACTTTCGTTTCTTGGTAATGATTCTAATGTTCATGAGAATATGATGCTGCCTAAATTGGATACATTTGTTTTGCTTACAAATGAAGGGCCTAGCTTGGAGAAGGATGAACATTGGAGCAAGAAGAAGCATGGAGATGATGGCATGCGCAAGGGGAACAAGAACGGAGTTACAAGTGATGATTTCAGGACTTTGAAGCCACCATAATGGGTGCATGAAGCCTTGGACGAAATATACAAGATGCCACTTCATAAATTTCGTCCCGAGGCTATTTTAGGTGCTGCGTCACCTTATTATTGGGCCAGGCCCATGTAATTTCGAAATACATAAGTATAGGCTATTTTTAGAGTCCGTATGTGTGGGGAAACAAGAGATAGGGTTGATTTCGGACCCCTCCACCAAGGGCCACGAAATTCCCCCCCCCCTCTTCCTCCATATATACAGCCCTTAGGGCATCGTTTAGACTTTGGGTTTTGTTTAGATTAAAAGTTCGCCATAGCTGCAACTTCGCGTATTTCGTTTGTGTTCAACAACCAGACAAAGGCGTCACAGAACCCCACCTTGATCAATAAAGCTTTCATCTTATATTCGCAATATCCAGATTGCAATCTTAGTTTCTTGCTTGTTCTTCGTTTGCTCGCAGGAAACAGACCCTCGTGGTCAGGTTGATCGTGCTCCGGCGTGGTCAATAACCTCTCGGAGTTGGTTTAGCGATTGCTAAGGCGCGACGTCCTCGCACGTTCGTAGTCGGATCGTCAAAGTCGACTTCCACCTAAGCGATATCCATCATCTCATCGAAAGACGGGACACCTTTGCCTCTATCAAGTGGTATCAGATTTCCAGGTTGCTCGGTGAGATTTTACAGTTTTTCGTAGTTTAGATCGAGTCTGTTCTTCATACCTATAGTCCACGAAAAAGCCACAAAAAAAATTAGGGTTAGTTCATCATATCCGAACCAATCTGAGCCTTGCATAATCTTTTTAGGGTTTTGCTTTGTTGAATTTGCGGTTGCATCGTCGTGTCTAGTTGCTGGTCTTAGAGTCTAGTCTTTTAGAGTTTCGAGTTCTGGTCATAAGTTGTCACGCCGCCGCCGCACCATCATCATCGCCCCTGCCATCTACCACCACCGCACCGAATCCGTATCCATATACCACCACCAATCCGTGTCCATATACCACCACCGATCCATATCCATATACTACCACCGCTACCACCACCGCTGCCATATACCACCACCATATATCCACCACCAATCCGAGTTCTTTGCTTATTAGGTTTGTTTTCGGGATCCATCTAGATTCCGATTCGTGTTTCCTTGCCGGAGTAGGTTTCGGAAAAAAAAAGAGTCGGGTAGCCACGCTCCGTTTAGGCCCAAATTTTTTCTGTAGAAGAATATTATCAGGAATTACAAACTGGCATGATTAGATGTGGTATTGTTGAGGAGAATGAAGCTATGCTTGCACGTTTTCTGGGTGGATTAAATAGAGAGATTCAGACCATTCTAGACTATAAGGAGTATACTAATATCACTCTTTTATTCCATCTTGCTTGTAAAGCTGAACGTGAAGTGCAGGATCGACAAGCATTGGGGCGAACTAACTTTTCTGTAGGCCGACCTTCATCATGGACACCACGTGCATCTTCTACTTCAACTGCACCAGCACCTCCATCCGGTGCCACCTCCAGCCGTGATACAAGAAAACAGGCACAACCACCATTATCTGCCAAGAGCGCACCTGCGGGGCCTGCACAGCGTTCTTCTTCTTCCATGGCATCAACAGGGCACACAAGTGATATTATTTGTCGTCGTTGTAAGGGAGGAGGTCATTATGCGAGAGAATGCAAATCTCCGCGTGTGATGATTGCTACCGCGGATGGTGGATATGAGTCCGCTAGTGACTATGATGAGGAGACTTTGGCTCTTATTACACGTGAAGAACATGGTGGAGATGATTCTGATCATGAGACGCAATACATGGCTCCTGAAGACGCTGATAGGTATGAATGTTTAGTTGCTCAACGTGTTTTGAGTGTGCAGGTCACACAAGCTGAGCAAAATCAGAGGCACAATTTGTTCCATACCAAGGGAGTTGTGAAGGAACGTTATGTGCGCGTCATCATAGACGGAGGGAGCTGCAACAACTTGGCTAGCATGGAGATTGTGGAGAAGCTTTCTCTCACCACAAGACCACATCCACATCCTTACTACATCCAATGGTTCAACAACAGCGGCAAGGTTAAGGTAACACGTACTGTTCGTGTGCATTTTAGTATCTCTACATATGCTGATTATGTTGATTGTGATGTGGTACCTATGCAAGCATGTTCCTTATTACTTGGTAGACCATGGCAATTTGATAAAAATTCTGTACACCATGGTAGAAACAATCACTATACTCTTGTTCATAAGGATAAAAATATTACTTTGCTTCCTATGACTCCTGATTCCATTTTGAAAGATGATATTAATAGAGCTAATAAAGCAAAACAGGAGACGAATAAGAGTGAAAATCAGATTGTGGCAAAAGAATTTGAGCAACAAATGAAGCCTAATAATAAACCATCTAGTGTTGCTCCTGAAATTAAATTGAAAAGTGCATGTTTATTTGCCACCAAATCTGATATTGATGAGCTAGATTTCAGCAAATCTGTTTGCTATGCTTTTGTGTGCAAAGAGGCATTATTTTCATTCGAGGACGTGCCTTCCTCTTTGCCTCCTGCTGTCACTAACATTTTGCAGGAGTTTGCTGACGTCTTTTGATGAGGACATCAATACAATTGTTACACCCACAGCCCCTGCTGCTATACATACTGGACCAATTACTAGAGCTCGTGCACGCCAACTAAATTACCAGGTACTTTCGTTTCTTGGTAATGATTCTAATGTTCATGAGAATATGATGCTGCCTAAATTGGATACATTTGTTTTGCTTACAAATGAAGGGCCTAGCTTGGAGAAGGATGAACATTGGAGCAAGAACAAGCATGAAGATGATGGCATGCGCAAGGGGAACAAGAACGGAGTTACAAGTGATGATTTCAGGAGTTTGAAGCCACCATAATGGGTGCATGAAGCCTTGGACGAAATATACAAGATGCCACTTCATAAATTTCGTCCCGAGGCTATTTTAGGTGCTGCGTCACCTTATTATTGGGCCAGGCCCATGTAATTTCGAAATACATAAGTATAGGCTATTTTTAGAGTCCGTGTGTGTGGGGAAACAAGAGATAGGGTTGATTTCGGACCCCTCCACCAAGGGCCACGAAATTCCCCCCTCTTCCTCCATATATACAGCCCTTAGGGCATCGTTTAGACTTTGGGTTTTGTTTAGATTAAAAGTTCGCCATAGCTGCAACTTCGCGTACTTCGTTTGTGTTCAACGACCAGACAAAGGCGTCACAGAACCCCACCTTGATCAATAAAGCTTTCATCTTATATTCGCAATATCCAGATTGCAATCTTAGTTTCTTGCTTGTTCTTCGTTTGCTCGCAGGAAACAGACCCTCGAGGTCAGGTTGATCGTGCTCCGGCGTGGTCAATAACCTCTCGGAGTTGGTTTAGCGATTGCTAAGGCGCGACGTCCTCGCACGTTCGTAGTCGGATCGTCAAAGTCGACTTCCACCAAAGCGAAATCCACCATCTCATCGAAAGACGGGACACCTTTGCCTCTATCAAGTGGTATCAGATTTCCAGGTTGCTCGGTGAGATTTTACAGTTTTTCGTAGTTTAGATCGAGTCTGTTCTTCATACCTATAGTCCACGAAAAAGCCACAAAAAAAATTTAGGGTTAGTTCATCATATCCGAACCAATCTGAGCCTTGCATAATCTTTTTAGGGTTTTGCTTTGTTGAATTTGCGGTTGCATCGTCGTGTCTAGTTGCTGGTCTTAGAGTCTAGTCTTTTAGAGTTTCGAGTTCTGGTCATAAGTTGTCACGCCGCCGCCGCACCATCATCATCGCCCTTGCCATCTACCACCACCGCACCGAATCCGTATCCATATACCACCACCAATCCGTGTCCATATACCACCACCGATCCATATCCATATACTACCACCGCTACCACCACCGCTGCCATATACCACCACCATATATCCACCACCAATCCGAGTTCTTTGCTTATTAGGTTTGTTTTTGGGATCCATCTAGATTCCGATTCGTGTTTCCTTGCCGGAGTAGGTTTCGGAAAAAAAAAAGTCGGGTAGCCACGCTCCGTTTAGGCCCAAAATTTTTCGAAAACGCATTTTTCCAAAAAATTTCTGGCTATCCTATTTTTAGGTGTTTCTGAGTGTTTTGAGACAGGTGCCATTATAGGAAGTTTTTTTTGACCCGTTTCCAGTTTTTGGGTCCGGGCAGTCGAAAAAAAAAAAATTGGTCGAAAAAATTTCGTGCCCATACTGTCAGTTTGAGCTAGGAAGAGTTTTGAGACACTCGCCATTATAGTGATTTTTCGCAAAAAAAAAAACAGCGCAAAAAAAAAGAGCGCAAAAAAAAAGAGCGAAAAAAAAATTCAGAGTGTGCTTTCCCCTTGTTTACGTGCCGCGCCGTGATTTTGTTAGTGTTCTAGGCTCGCGTCTCTAGCACAGTCTAGCCTAGGACCAGCACAGTACCGTCGTTGAGCGTTTATTCAACTTTGCATCTCTGAATTGATTATTGCTGACCCTTTTTGCTACCATATTATAAGCATTCCCAGCTCCACATACATCTACGTCGTGCGTTTGACTCTCCCTGGTAATCGCTCTATCCAAGCTTTGAGAGTTTTTGACTACAACGGTTGCCGATCACCGCCTGCTGCTGGGTAAGAACTGGTAAGAATTTGAGATTTGCTTGACGGATTTGTGACACCCACCACCACCACTTGTTCGTAGTCTGTAAGATCATATTCTTGTGTGTTTCTATTGCTGCTAACCATGCTAGGATCACAAGCCGACGAGATTGACTGGGAGAATTTATCGAACAAGGAGCTTCATGATAAGTTTCAGCAAATGATGACTGAACAGGTGCAAGATGTGCTGAACAATTTTGAAGAGGCCATGGAGAAGATCACTGGCCTTGAGAAGACGTTCGAAACAAAGCTCGATAACAAGTTTAATGAATTGCTCGCGCGTCTTCCACCACCACCACCCGCTGCACCTAACGCACCTCTCCAACAACAACAACAACGACTACCTCCACGTCGCGAAGCAGACCTCCGCCGAGCAAGCCGTGTTCCTCTTGCGTTTGGCCAAACTGTTGGTGCTGCTGTTGATACTTCTGTGGCACCTGCTGCTGATGCGGAGGAGGATGATTATGTGGGAGATTATGAGGATGAGGTTGATCAAAATCAACACTACGTGCAGCCACCTGTACCACCACCAGCAGGTCGACCTCAGGTATATATTCGTAATGGTAGGCCTGCACCACCACCTCAGGTACGAGATGATGTCCATATTCCTAAACTGAAATTGAATATTCCACCATTTGAGGGTAGATATGTTCCTGATATATATCTTACTTGGGAGTTAGAAACTGAACAACGATTTACATGTTTACAATATCCTGAGGAGAGACGAGTTGCTGCTGCCGTTTGTGCTTTCACTAGTTTTGCATGTGTATGGTGGTCTGAACATTGTAGATTATATCCTATTCCAACTACTTGGGCTGCTTTGAAAACTGCTATGCGTACGCGTTGGGTTCCACCATATTATCAACGTGAATTGCTTCAAAAATTGCAGCGTTTAAGACAAGGGAAAAATTCTGTAGAAGAACATTATCAGGAATTACAAACTGGCATGATTAGATGTGGTATTGTTGAGGAGAATGAAGCTATGCTTGCACGTTTTCTGGGTGGATTAAATAGAGAGATTCAGACCATTCTAGACTATAAGGAGTATACTAATATCACTCGTTTATTCCATCTTGCTTGTAAAGCTGAACGTGAAGTGCAGGATCGACAAGCATTGGGGCGAACTAACTTTTCTGCAGGCCGACCTTCATCATGGACACCACGTGCATCTTCTACTTCAACTGCACCAGCACCTCCATCCGGTGCCACCTCCACCCGTGATACAAGAAAACAGGCACAACCACCATTATCTGCCAAGAGCGCACCTGCGGGGCCTGCACAGCGTTCTTCTTCTTCCATGGCATCAACAGGGCACACAAGTGATATTATTTGTCGTCGTTGTAAGGGAGGAGGTCATTATGCGAGAGAATGCAAATCTCCGCGTGTGATGATTGCTACCGCGGATGGTGGATATGAGTCCGCTAGTGACTATGATGAGGAGACTTTGGCTCTTATTACACGTGAAGAACATGGTGGAGATGATTCTGATCATGAGACGCAATACATGGCTCCTGAAGACGCTGATAGGTATGAATGTTTAGTTGCTCAACGTGTTTTGAGTGTGCAGGTCACACAAGCTGAGCAAAATCAGAGGCACAATTTGTTCCATACCAAGGGAGTTGTGAAGGAACGTTATGTGCGCGTCATCATAGACGGAGGGAGCTGCAACAACTTGGCTAGCATGGAGATTGTGGAGAAGCTTTCTCTCACCACAAGACCACATCCACATCCTTACTACATCCAATGGTTCAACAACAGCGGCAAGGTTAAGGTAACACGTACTGTTCGTGTGCATTTTAGTATCTCTACATATGCTGATTATGTTGATTGTGATGTGGTACCTATGCAAGCATGTTCCTTATTACTTGGTAGACCATGGCAATTTGATAAAAATTCTGTACACCATGGTAGAAACAATCACTATACTCTTGTTCATAAGGATAAAAATATTACTTTGCTTCCTATGACTCCTGATTCCATTTTGAAAGATGATATTAATAGAGCTAATAAAGCAAAACAGGAGACGAATAAGAGTGAAAATCAGATTGTGGCAAAAGAATTTGAGCAACAAATGAAGCCTAATAATAAACCATCTAGTGTTGCTTCTGAAATTAAATTGAAAAGTGCATGTTTATTTGCCACCAAATCTGATATTGATGAGCTAGATTTCAGCAAATCTGTTTGCTATGCTTTTGTGTGCAAAAAGGCATTATTTTCATTCGAGGACGTGCCTTCCTCTTTGCCTCCTGCTGTCACTAACATTTTGCAGGAGTTCGCTGATGTCTTTCCACAAGACGTGCCACCGGGATTACCGCCTATTCGAGGGATTGAGCATCAGATTGACTTAATTCCCGGTGCTTCACTGCCAAACCGTGCACCATACCGTACCAATCCAGAGGAGACGAAGGAGATTATGCGTCAAGTACAAGAGCTTCTCGACAAAGGTTATATACGCGAATCCCTTAGTCCTTGTGCTGTTCCTATTATTCTAGTGCCGAAAAAGGATGGTACATCACGTATGTGTGTTGATTGTAGAGGCATTAATAATATTACTATTCGTTATCGTCATCCTATTCCTAGGCTAGATGATATGCTTGATGAATTTAGTGGCTCTACAATATTCTCCAAAGTTGATTTGCGTAGTGGATACCATCAAATTCGTATGAAATTGGGAGATGAATGGAAAACAGCATTTAAAACTAAGTTTGGATTATATGAGTGGTTAGTCATGCCTTTTGGGTTAACTAATGCGCCTAGTACTTTCATGAGACTAATGAACGAAGTTTTACGTGCTTTCATTGGACGATTTGTGGTAGTCTATTTTGATGATATACTGATTTATAGCAGATCTTTGGAAGAACATTTGGAACATTTACGTGCTGTTTTTATTGCTCTACGTGATGCACGTTTGTTTGGTAACCTTGGGAAGTGCACCTTTTGCACCGACCGAGTATCTTTCTTGGCTATGTTGTTACTCCACAGGGAATTGAAGTTGACAAAGCCAAGATTGAAGCTATTGAGAGTTGGCCGCAGCCCAAAACGGTCACACAAGTGAGGAGTTTTCTTGGCCTCGCTGGATTCTATAGGCGTTTTGTGAGAGATTTCAGCACCATTGCTGCACCTCTCAACGAGCTTACAAAGAAGGATGTGCCTTTTGTTTGGGGTACCGCACAGGAAGAAGCCTTCACGGTATTGAAAGATAAGTTGACACATGCTCCTTTACTCCAACTTCCTGATTTTAATAAGACTTTTGAGCTTGAATGTGATGCTAGTGGAATTGGATTAGGAGGTGTGTTATTACAAGATGGCAAACCTGTTGCATACTTTTCTGAAAAATTGAGTGGGCCTAGTCTGAATTATTCTACTTATGATAAAGAATTATATGCTCTTGTTCGGACTTTAGAAACATGGCAACATTATTTATGGCCCAAAGAATTTGTTATACATTCTGATCATGAATCTTTGAAACATATTAAAAGTCAAGCTAAACTGAATCGTAGACATGCTAAATGGGTTGAATTCATTGAGACTTTCCCTTATGTCATTAAACACAAGAAGGGAAAAGAAAATGTTATTGCTGATGCATTGTATCGTCGCTATACTATGCTTTCACAACTTGACTTCAAAATATTTGGTTTGGAGACCATCAAAGATCAATATGTGCATGATGCTGATTTTAAAGATGTAATGCAGAATTGTAAAGAAGGAAGAATGTGGAACAAGTTTGTTGTTAACGATGGATTTGTGTTTCGTGCTAACAAGCTATGCATTCCAGCTAGCTCCGTTCGTCTTTTGTTGTTGCAGGAGGCGCATGGAGGAGGATTAATGGGACACTTTGGCGTGAAGAAGACGGAGGACGTACTTGCTGCACATTTCTTTTGGCCAAAGATGATACGGGATGTTGAGCGTTTTATTGCTCGCTGCACTACATGTCAAAAAGCTAAGTCACGACTCAATCCTCATGGTTTATATATGCCTTTGCTTGTACCTAGTGTTCCTTGGGAGGATATATCTATGGACTTTGTTTTAGGTTTACCTCGAACAGAGAAGGGGAGGGATAGCATATTTGTTGTCGTGGATAGATTCTCGAAAATGGCACACTTTATACCATGTCATAAAAGCGATGATGTTGTTAATGTTGCTGATTTGTTCTTTCGTGAAATTATTCGCTTGCATGGTGTGCCAAATTCTATTGTTTCAGATCGTGATACTAAATTTCTTAGCCACTTTTGGAGATGTTTATGGGCTAAGTTGGGGACTAAACTGTTTTTTAGTACTACTTGTCACCCCCAAACTGATGGACAAACTGAAGTAGTCAATAGAACGTTGTCTACTATGCTTAGGGCTGTTTTGAAGAATAATAAGAAAATGTGGGAGGAATGCTTGCCTCATATTGAATTTGCTTATAATCGTTCATTGCATTCTACTACTAAGATGTGCCCTTTTGAAGTTGTGTATGGTTTCCTACCTCGTGCACCTATTGATTTGTTGCCTCTTCCATCTTCGGAGAAGGTTAATTTTGATGCTAAACAACGTGCTGAATTGATTTTAAAAATGCATGAGTTAACTAAGGAAAACATTGACGTATGAATGCTAAATATAAACTTGTGGAGATAAGGGTAGAAAACATGTTGTGTTTGCACCTGGAGATCTTGTTTGGTTACATTTGCGTAAGGATAGATTTCCTGATTTGCGCAAATCAAAGTTAATGCCACGTGCTGATGGTCCCTTTAAGGTGTTAGAGAAAATAAATGATAATGCATATAAACTTGAGCTGCCTGCAGATTTTGGGGTTAGTCCCACTTTTAACATTGCAGATTTGAAGCCTTATTTGGGTGAGGAAGATGAACTTCCGTCGAGGACGACTTCATTTCAAGAAGGGGAGGATGATGAGGACATCAATACAATTGTTACACCCACAGCCCCTGCTGCTATACATACTGGACCAATTACTAGAGCTCGTGCACGCCAACTAAATTACCAGGTACTTTCGTTTCTTGGTAATGATTCTAATGTTCATGAGAATATGATGCTGCCTAAATTGGATACATTTGTTTTGCTTACAAATGAAGGGCCTAGCTATGAGAAGGATGAACATTGGAGCAAGAACAAGCATGGAGATGATGGCATGCGCAAGGGGAACAAGAACGGAGTTACAAGTGATGATTTCAGGACTTTGAAGCCACCATAATGGGTGCATGAAGCCTTGGACGAAATATACAAGATGCCACTTCATAAATTTCGTCCCGAGGCTATTTTAGGTGCTGCGTCACCTTATTATTGGGCCAGGCCCATGTAATTTCGAAATACATAAGTATAGGCTATTTTTAGAGTCCGTATGTGTGGGGAAACAAGAGATAGGGTTGATTTCGGACTCCTCCACCAAGGGCCACGAAATTCCCCCCTCTTCCTCCATATATACAGCCCTTAGGGCATCGTTTAGACTTTGGGTTTTGTTTAGATTAAAAGTTCGCCATAGCTGCAACTTCGCGTACTTCGTTTGTGTTCAACGACCAGACAAAGGCGTCACAGAAGCCCACCTTGATCAATAAAGCTTTCATCTTATATTCGCAATATCCAGATTGCAATCTTAGTTTCTTGCTTGTTCTTCGTTTGCTCGCAGGAAACAGACCCTCGTGGTCAGGTTGATTGTGCTCCGGCGTGGTCAATAACCTCTCGGAGTTGGTTTAGCGATTGCTAAGGCGCGACGTCCTCGCACGTTCGTAGTCGGATCGTCAAAGTCGACTTCCACCAAAGCGAAATCCACCATCTCATCGAAAGACGGGACACCTTTGCCTCTATCACATCCCTTGAGTTCCAAGACTATGTCCTCATTTGGTGGGAACAAGTCATTGAGCGCCACGAGGCAAGAGGTGAACCACCCATCACTACTTGGGCACAAATGAAGGATGTCATGAGAGCACGCTTCGTGCCTACCTACTACAACCGCGACCTCTTCAAGAAACTCCAACAACCCAAGCAAGGAACCAAGAGCGTTGAAGAGTACTACAAGGAGATGGAGATTGCAATGATAAGAGCCAATGTGATAGAGGTGGGGGTGTCCCGATCTTTCGATGAGATGATAACTATAGATTTTGTGGAGACGACTTTGACGATTCGACTACAAACGTGCACGACGTTGCGCCTTAGCAATCGCTAAACCAACTCCGAGAGGTTATTGACCACGCCAGAGCACAATCAACCTGACCACGAAGGTCTATTCCTGCAAGCAATCGAAGAACAAGCAAGAATATGATAAAGCAATCTGAATATTGCGAATATAGATGAAGTATTGATAAAGGTGGGGATCCGTAAACGGTCTTGGTCTGGTCGTTGGACACAAACAAAGTACACGAAGTTGCAATGGCTAACTTTTAACTAAACAAATCCCAAGGAAAAGGTACTAGATGGATCTACTTATATAGGAGCAAGTGGTGGCGGCCAAGGAGGTGGGAGGACGTCCCAAGGCAGCCTAAAACTAAATCTAGGTCGTACAAGGCCAATGGGCCCAAGTGGAGGTGATGTAACACCTTTGGACTTGTAGTTTGACTCGGATTCTGCTGCAACATCAGATTGTTTCGTCCACAACTCAACGCTCCGGACGAATTTGAAGGTGATTCCAATTGGGTTGGAAAGTGCACGAAATCTAGTTTCCAACAAAAAAAGAATCACCCAATTCGGAGTCCGTATGAAAAACTTGTGTGCGTTTTGAGTCAGGTATGTCTGTGCAGTCCGAATCTGAATCCAGAACGTGAGAGACTTGGACTCTATCTTCTCTTGGGCCAAAAGTGACGTGAGAGAACTTTTTGGACAGCAAATAAACATCTCTTTCTTCCTTATCTTCATATGTGGATTGTACAAATGTCCCATACACCTGCAATTAGACAAAACACAAAAGTGTGTGAAGTATTTTTGTTCTGGATAACATAAATAGATTATTGAATAGTTTGCACTAGAAATCACCTGACAAATATGCATATATGCAATATTTTTGGTCATATCCAAGGTAGTCATGTCCTCATCATCCTCCCCTTCTTGAAAATGAAGCCGTCCTCGGCGTTGCTTAATCTGAAATGTGGCTAACAAAAGAGACAAGGTGTACATGTTGTATATGTATATGTCATCCATTTTTACTTCCCTTGATTTTTGCATATATGACACATGAATAGATGAGTAACTTGCATAGTTCATAAAATCTAAAGCCAAAAAATTAGCACAAGAAGTAGAAGGCATGAAAATATTGCAACTCAGTTTGCACATATAAGTGAAGCTCTTATTCATTTCAAAAGATTGACAATGTTCATCATTAAACCATCCCAACATTAGTGAATAAACCTTACTTGCATCAAATTTACATGCTACAACATGCTTAAATAAGCAAACATGCAATAAGTCATTCAACACAGAATCATCACCAAGATTAGAGGTCATATCAAAATGATTAAACATTGGTTCTTTTGCATCAATAGTTAATTCAATGGGTGCACTCAAAATTGTTGGTATTTCAGTTGTTTGATCACATGGCAAAGTCAAATTATCAACGTAGTCCTCTAAAATAGGTGGTGTGATCAAAGTACTGGGTAGCTCATCAGATGGTGCATTCAAATTGACAAGGCATTCATCATTCTCATGTAGAGATGGAAGATCAGTACCTTTGTCATTACCTCTTATGATCAACTCAGATGATGTAGCCACTCTCGGGGGCGATGTGTCACATGGTGGAGGTGATGTAGTCCTGACAACAATGGATATGGTTGTCATAGTATGCCTAGTAGTTGAAGGAACAATCATATCAACTCTTAGAATGTGCACCGTGCGCTTGTTCTCCTCGTGGCCAACACGTCGTTTTATTTCCTGTTCAGCTTTGCAAGCAAGATGAAACAAATGGTCCATAGGATAACACTCTTCATGAATTAGTATCTCTTGAATATCACGATTTAATCCTCCCCAAAATCTATCCATAAAATCATCTTCACTTTCTTCTAAAGAGGAATGCAACAAGGTAGTTTGTAAATTATCATAATATTTTGTTACAGTTTCACTACCTTGTTTTAAGTGTTGCAACTTCTTAATCATGTCACGAGTATAATAAGCAGGGACGAAAGTATGTCGCATGGCAAGTTTCAAATCATCCCAAGTAGTAGGTATATAATCAGGGTGTAACCGACAATATTCACTCCACCAAACCAAAGCATAACCAGTGAAAGAACCAACCGCAACCTTAACCTTTTTATGTTCATTGAAATTATGGGAAGCAAATATATTTTTATGTCGAACTCCCATTCAATATATAAAGCAGGTTTAAAACGGCCATTAAATGGTGGTATAGATACATTAACCTGATCATGTGCATTTGGATGTTTGTGCACCTCTCGTGACGGTTGTGGTATTTGCAAAGGTGGTGGCACGTCTCCCGCGATCGATAAAGCCCATGAATTGACTCTGGATCCTGTCATGATTAGTAGAACAAGAAACAAAACCCAAAAATAATGTTCCTATATGATAGAGGCTAAGGTGTCCCGTCTTTCGATGAGATGGTGGATTTCGCTTTGGTGGAAGTCGACTTTGACGATCCGACTACGAACGTGCGAGGACGTCGCGCCTTAGCAATCGCTAAACCAACTCCGAGAGGTTATTGACCACGCCGGAGCACGATCAACCTGACCACGAGGGTCTGTTTCCTGCGAGCAAACGAAGAACAAGCAAGAAACTAAGATTGCAATCTGGATATTGCGAATATAAGATGAAAGCTTTATTGATCAAGGTGGGGTTCTGTGACGCCTTTGTCTGGTCGTTGAACACAAACGAAGTACGCGAAGTTGCAGCTATGGCGAACTTTTAATCTAAACAAAACCCAAAGTCTAAACGATGCCCTAAGGGCTGTATATATGGAGGAAGAGGGGGGGAATTTCGTGGCCCTTGGTGGAGGGGTCCGAAATCAACCCTATCTCTTGTTTCCCCACACATACGGACTCTAAAAATAACCTATACTTATGTATTTCGAAATTACATGGGCCTGGCCCAATAATAAGGTGACGCAGCACCTAAAATAGCCTCGGGACGAAATTTATGAAGTGACATCTTGTATATTTCGTCCAAGGCTTCATGCACCCATTATGGTGGCTTCAAAGTCCTGAAATCATCACTTGTAACTCCGTTCTTGTTCCCCTTGCGCATGCCATCATCTCCATGCTTGTTCTTGCTCCAATGTTCATCCTTCTCCAAGCTAGGCCCTTCATTTGTAAGCAAAACAAATGTATCCAATTTAGGCAGCATCATATTCTCATGAACATTAGAATCATTACCAAGAAACGAAAGTACCTGGTAATTTAGTTGGCGTGCGCGAGCTCTAGTAATTGGTCCAGTATGTATAGCAGCAGGGCCTGTGGGTGTAACAATGGTATTGATGTCCTCATCACATAGGATAACACTCTTCATGAATTAGTATCTCTTGAATATCACGGTTTAATCCTCCCCAAAATCTATCCATAAAATCATCTTCACTTTCTTCTAAAGAGGAATGCAACAAGGTAGTTTGTAAATCATCATAATATTTTGTTACAGTTTCACTACCTTGTTTTAAGTGTTGCAACTTCTTAATCATGTCACGAGTATAATAAGCAGGGACGAAAGTATGTCGCATGGCAAGTTTCAAATCATCCCAAGTAGTAGGTATATAATCAGGGTGTAACCGACAATATTCACTCCACCAAACCAAAGCATAACCAGTGAAAGAACTAACCGCAACCTTAACCTTTTTATGTTCATTGAAATTATGGGAAGCAAATATATTTTTTATGTCGAACTCCCATTCAATATATAAAGCAGGTTTAAAACGGCCATTAAATGGTGGTATAGATACATTAACCTGATCATGTGCATTTGGATGTTTGTGCACCTCTCGTGACGGTTGTGGTATTTGCAAAGGTGGTGGCACGTCTCCCGCGATCGACAAAGCCCATGAATTGACTTTGGATCCTGTCATGATTAGTAGAACAAGAAACAAAACCCAAAAATAATGTTCCTATAACTACTAGGATGTGGTGGTAAAACGCTCACAGTAAAGCAAATATCAATGTCTTACAAGTTCTTACCATGCAGCAGGCGGTGATCGGCAACCAGCAAGTAACTCCGAATATTGAGTAAAGCGATTGTCAGGGGAGCGTACGTATAAACGGTGTAGAAATATGTGGAGCTGGGTTGGCTATATATGGTAGCAAAAGATTAGCAATAATCAATTCAAAGATGCAATGTTGAATAAACGCTCAACAACGGTACTGTGCTGGTCCTAGGCTAGACCGGACTAGAGACGCGAGCCTAGAACACTAATGAGGTCACGGCGTAGCACAACTAGCATCAATGATGGATACTAAGTAGCTCTTGACAGCAAGATATAAGTGAAGATCACAACGGCAGTGAAGATAATGATGAAAAACAACTGCCAAGCAGGATATACAACAACTCTCTCTCCAACTTTGCTCTTGAAAAGTTTGAGACAATTTTCTGATAAATTCTTTCAAAGAATGCTACTAACTCAAGCTTTCCAATGCAAAAAGAATCACTCAATTCCGAGTTGATATGAGGAGTCAAAGAATTCTAAAACTGGCCTGAAAAATTGGAACAAGTTGTGTTCACGAACGTCGGAGGGCAAAAAGACCTATTTAGAAGCCGATTTTGAGGTGTCAAATATTGAACTAGCTTCTGCAACTATTTAGATGCGGCTCGTCGCTATCTTCAATTTGAGTACTCACGGAGCCAAAACTGACTTCGTATGAGGAAGATACACCTGTTTTACTGAACAGTGCGCAAAACAGATTCCAATCCGAATTCGGGTACGAGATTGATTCTAGATAGATCCAATTTTTTTTTCTTCTCTCTTTTTTTTTCTCACGCCTTTTTTTTCATTTTTTTTCTCCGACTTTTTTTTTTACTTTCTTTTTCTCTTTTTTTCCGTCTTTTTTTTCTCCTTCTTTTTTTCTCTCTCTCTCGTTCCAAACAAACTAGATAAGATGCAGATTGGATCAAGCGAAGATGTGAATGATCTCAACTATGATTATGACAATGAACGGTGGGTAGCACGTGGTGGAAACTGATGGATGGATGGTGAACAACGAAAGGGCTAAGGATGCAGCGGCGGCGTGACTAATGTGAAAAGAACTCGAAACTCTAAACGAACTAGACACTAAGACCAGCAAGTCGACACGACGATGCAACCGATAATTCAACTATGCAAGCTATGAAAAGAAAATTGCAAAGGCTCAGACTGGCTTGGACAAAGGATGAATAGATCTAACTCTTTTTTTGTGGATTTTTCTTGGACAATAGGTAAGAAAATAAATCTAATCTAGGAAAACTGGAAATTCTCACCGAGCAACCTGAAAACTGATACCACTTGATAGAGGCGGGGGTGTCCCGATCTTTCGATGAGATGATAACTATCGATTTGGTGGAGACGACTTTGACGATTCGACTACAAACGTGCACGACGTTGCGCCTTAGCAATCGCTAAACCAACTCCGAGAGGTTATTGACCACGCCAGAGCACAATCAACCTGACCACGAAGGTCTATTCCTGCAAGCAATCGAAGAACAAGCAAGAATATGATAAAACAATCTGAATATTGCGAATATAGATGAAGTATTGATAAAGGTGGGGATCCGTAAACGGTCTTGGTCTGGTCGTTGGACACAAACAAAGTACATGAAGTTGCAATGGCTAACTTTTAACTAAACAAATCCCAAGGAAAAGCTACTAGATGGATCTACTTATATAGGAGCAAGTGGTGGCGGCCAAGGAGGTGGGAGGACGTCCCAAGGCAGCCTAAAACTAAATCTAGGTCGTACAAGGCCAATCGGCCCAAGTGGAGGTGATGTAACACCTTTGGACTTGTAGTTTGACTCGGATTCTGCTGCAGCATCAGATTGTTTCGTCCACAACTCAACGCTCCGGACGAATTTGAAGGTGATTCCAATTGGGTTGGAAAGTGCACGAAATCTAGTTTCCAACAAAAAAGAATCACCCAATTCGGAGTCCGTATGAAAAACTTGTGTGCGTTTTGAGTCAGGTATGTCTGTGCAGTCCGAATCTGAATCCAGAACGTGAGAGACTTGGACTCTATCTTCTCTTGGGCCAAAAGTGACGTGAGAGAACTTTTTGGACAGCAAATAAACATCTCTTTCTTCCTTATCTTCATATGTGGATTGTACAAATGTCCCATACACCTGCAATTAGACAAAACACAAAAGTGTGTGAAGTATTTTTGTTTTGGATAACATAAATAGATTATTGAATAGTTTGCACTAGAAATCACCTGACAAATATGCATATATGCAATATTTTTGGTCATATCCAAGGTAGTCATGTCCTCATCACAATGTGACGGAAGATGATGAGCAAATTATGGCACGTTTCTTGAATGGACTCAATCATACCATCAAGAAGATCGCCGACTTCTAACCATACTCGAACCTCATCGAGCTAGTGCATCAAGCTACCAAAGTGGAACAGCAAGTACAAGACGACTTCAAGTATGCCAAGTTCTCATCCAAGTCCTATGGCATCTCCAACAATCAAGCTTCGACGACTCCAACACCTTCTACCTCAACCAAGCCTTCTACAGGCAACGTCGACAAGTCAAGTTACAAGAAAGCTTCGACAAGCTCAAGTCGTCCTCCTACTACAAGCAACTTCAAGAAAGCTCCATCATCATCTACTCCACCCGATGAGATCATCAAGACAAGTTCTATCAAATGCTTGACATGCGGCGGCCGACGCCACAAGTCCTTCGAGTGCACAAACAAGCACACCATGATCCTCAACGACGACGGAACCTATGACTCCATGAGTGAAGGAGAACTGGAAGCTCTTGAGCAAGTGGCCATGCACCGACAAGTGAACAATGAAGATGAAGATGACCAAGTCTTTTGCGATGAAGATTCAAGCCCCGCTCTTGTTGTCTCCAAGGTCTTGACTCTTCAACATCAACAAGATGAAGATCAAAGATGCCATATCTTTCACACAAAGGCCGGCATCAATGGACATTCCGTCAAGGTCATCATCGATGGAGGTAGTTGCCACAACTTAGCAAGTGAAGAACTATTGATAGAGGCAAAGGTGTCCCGTCTTTCGATGAGATGATGGATATCACTTTGGTGGAAGTCGACTTTGACGATCCGACTACGAACGTGCGAGGACGTCGCGCCTTAGCAATCGCTAAACCAACTCCGAGAGGTTATTGACCATGCCAGAGCACGATCAACTTGACCACGAGGGTCTGTTTCCTGCGAGCAAACGAAGAACAAGCAAGAAACTAAGATTGCAATCTGGATATTGCCAATATAAGATGAAAGCTTTATTGATAAAGGTGGGGTTCTGTGACGCCTTTGTCTGGTCGTTGAACACAAACGAAGTACGCGAAGTTGCAGCTATGGCGAACTTTTAATCTAAACAAAACCCAAAGTCTAAACGGTGCCCTAAGGGCTGTATATATGGAGGAAGAGAGGGGGAATTTCGTGGCCCTTGGTGGAGGGGTCCGAAATCAACCCTATCTCTTGTTTCCCCACACATACGACCTCTAAAAATAGCCTATACTTATGTATTTCGAAATTACATGGGCCTGGCCCAATAAAAAGGTGACGCAGCACCTATAGTAGCCTCGGGACGAAATTTATGAAGTGGCATCTTGTATATTTCGTCCATGGCTTCATGCACCCATTATGGTGGCTTCAAAGTCCTGAAATCATCACTTGTAACTCCGTTCTTGTTCCCCTTGCGCATGGCATCATCTCCATGCTTGTTCTTGCTCCAATGTTCATCCTTCTCCAAGCTAGGCCCTTCATTTGTAAGCAAAACAAATGTATCCAATTTAGGCAGCATCATATTCTCATGAACATTAGAATCATTACCAAGAAACGAAAGTACGTGATAATTTAATTGGCGTGCGCGAGCTCTAGTAATTGGTCCCGTATATGTAGCAGTAGGGGCTGTGGGTGTAACAATGGTATTGATGTCCTCATCATCCTCCCCTTCTTGAAATGAAGTCGTCCTCGACGGAAACTCATCTTCCTCACCCAAATAAGGCTTCAAATCTGCAATGCTAAAAGTGGGACTAACCCCAAAATATGCAGGCAGCTCAAGTTTATATGCATTATCATTTATTTTCTCTAACACCTTAAAGGGACCATCAGCACGTGGCATTAGCTTTGATTTTTGCAAATCAGGAAATCTATCCTTACGCAAATGTAACCAAACAAGATCTCCAGGTGCAAACACAACATGTTTTCTACCCTTATCTCCAGCAAGTTTATATTTAGCATTCATACGCTCAATGTTTTCCTTAGTTAACTCATGCATTTTTAAAATCAATTCAGCACGTTGTTTACCATCAAAATTAACCTTCTCCGAAGATGGAAGAGGCAACAAATCAATAGGTGCACGAGGTAGGAAACCATACACAACTTCAAAAGGGCACATCTTAGTAGTAGAATGCAATGAACGATTATAAGCAAATTCAATATGAGGCAAGCATTCCTCCCACATTTTCTTATTATTCTTCAAAACAGCCCTAAGCATAGTAGACAACGTTCTATTGACTACTTCAGTTTGTCCATCAGTTTGGGGGTGACAAGTAGTACTAAAAAGCAGTTTAGTCCCCAACTTAGCCCATAAACATCTCCAAAAGTGGCTAAGAAATTTAGTATCATGATCTGAAACAATAGTATTTGGCACACCATGCAAGCGAATAGTTTCACGAAAGAACAAATCAGCAACATTAACAGCATCATCGCTTTTATGACATGGTATAAAGTGTGCCATTTTCGAGAATCTATCCACGACAACAAATATGCTATCCCTCCCCTTCTTTGTTCGAGGTAAACCTAAAACAAAGTCAATAGATATATCCTCCCAAGGAACACTAGGTACAGGCAAAGGCATATATAAACCATGAGGATTGAGTCGTGACTTAGCTTTTTGACATGTAGTGCATCGAGCAATAAAACGCTCAACATCCTGTCTCATCTTTGGCCAAAAGAAATGTGTAGCAAGTACGTCCTCCGTCTTCTTCACGCCAAAGTGTCCCATTAATCCTCCTCCATGCGCCTCCTGCAACAACAAAAGAGGAACGGAGCTAGCTGGAATGCATAGCTTGTTAGCACGAAACACAAATCCATCGTTAACAACAAACTTGTTCCACATTCTTCCTTCTTTACAATTCTGCATTACATCTTTAAAATCAGCATCATGCACATATTGATCTTTGATGGTCTCAAAACCAAATATTTTGAAGTCAAGTTGTGAAAGCATAGTATAGCGGCAAGACAATGCATCAGCAATAACATTTTCTTTTCCCTTCTTGTGTTTAATGACATAAGGAAAAGTCTCAATGAATTCAACCCATTTAGCATGTCTACGATTCAGTTTAGCTTGACTTTTAATATGTTTCAAAGATTCATGATCAGAATGTATAACAAATTCTTTGGGCCATAAATAATGTTGCCATGTTTCTAAAGTCCGAACAAGAGCATATAATTCTTTATCATAAGTAGAATAATTCAGACTAGGCCCACTCAATTTTTCAGAAAAGTATGCAACAGGTTTGCCATCTTGTAATAACACACCGCCTAATCCAATTCCACTAGCATCACATTCAAGCTCAAAAGTCTTATTAAAATTAGGAAGTTGGAGTAAAGGAGCATGTGTCAACTTATCTTTCAATA
The DNA here is from genome assembly GCF_002162155.2 of Triticum dicoccoides. Taxonomy (NCBI): domain Eukaryota; kingdom Viridiplantae; phylum Streptophyta; class Magnoliopsida; order Poales; family Poaceae; genus Triticum; species Triticum dicoccoides. Next base: position 8,721 of record NW_021190199.1, on the reverse strand, counting down.
CCGAGAAGGCTTCTTCCTGTGCGGTACCCCAAAGAAAAGGCACATCTTTCTTTGTAAGCTCATTGAGAGGTGCAGCAATGGTGCTGAAATGTCTCACAAAACGCCTATAGAATCCAGCGAGGCCAAGAAAACTCCTCACTTGTGTGACCGTTTTGGGTTGCGGCCAACTCTCAATAGCTTCAATCTTGGCTTTATCAACTTCAATTCCTTGTGGAGTAACAACATAGCCAAGAAAAGATACTCGGTCGGTGCAAAAGGTGCACTTCCCAAGGTTACCAAACAAACGTGCATCACGTAGAGCAATAAAAACAGCACGTAAATGTTCCAAATGGTCTTCCAAAGATCTGCTATAAATCAGTATGTCATCAAAGTAAACTACCACAAATCGTCCAATGAAAGCACGTAAAACTTCGTTCATTAATCTCATGAAAGTACTAGGTGCATTAGTTAACCCAAAAGGCATGACTAACCACTCATATAATCCAAACTTAGTTTTGAATGTTGTTTTCCATTCATCTCCCAATTTCATACGAATTTGATGGTATCCACTACGCAAATCAACTTTGGAGAATATTGTAGAGCCACTCAATTCATCAAGCATATCATCTAGCCTAGGAATAGGATGACGATAACGAATAGTAATATTATTAATGCCTCTACAATCAACACACATACGTGATGTACCATCCTTTTTCGGCACTAGAATAATAGGAACAGCACAAGGACTAAGGGATTCGCGTATATAACCTTTGTCGAGAAGCTCTTGTACTTGACGCATAATCTCCTTCGTCTCCTCTGGATTGGTACGGTATGGTGCACGGTTTGGCAGTGAAGCACCGGGAATTAAGTCAATCTGATGCTCAATCCCTCGAATAGGCGGTAATCCCGGTGGCACGTCTTGTGGAAAAACGTCAGCGAACTCCTGCAAAATGTTAGTGACAGCAGGAGGCAAACTTTTAACTAAACAAATCCCAAAGTCTAAACGATGCCCTAAGGGCTGTATATATGGAGGAAGAGGGGGGAATTTCGTGGCCCTTGGTGGAGGGGTCCGAAATCAACCCTATATCTTGTTTCCCCACACATACGGACTCTAAAAATAGCCTATACTTATGTATTTCGAAATTACATGGGCCTGGCCCAATAATAAGGTGACGCAGCACCTAAAATAGCCTCGGGACGAAATTTATGAAGTGGCATCTTGTATATTTCGTCCAAGGCTTCATGCACCCATTATGGTGGCTTCAAAGTCCTGAAATCATCACTTGTAACTCCGTTCTTGTTCCCCTTGCGCATGCCATCATCTCCATGCTTGTTCTTGCTCCAATGTTCATCCTTCTCCAAGCTAGGCCCTTCATTTGTAAGCAAAACAAATGTATCCAATTTAGGCAGCATCATATTCTCACGAACATTAGAATCATTACCAAGAAACGAAAGTACCTGATAATTTAGTTGGCGTGCACGAGCTCTAGTAATTGGTCCAGTATGTATAGCAGCAGGGGCTGTGGGTGTAACAATTGTATTGATGTCCTCATCATCCTCCCCTTCTTGAAATGAAGTCGTCCTCGACGGAAGTTCATCTTCCTCACCCACATAATGCTTCAAATCTGCAATGTTAAAAGTGGGACTAACCCCAAAATCTGCAGGCAACTCAAGTTTATATGCATTATCATTTATTTTCTCTAACACCTTAAAGGGACCATCAGCACGTGGCATTAGCTTTGATTTGCGCAAATCAGGAAATCTATCCTTACGCAAATGTAACCAAACAAGATCTCCAGGTGCAAACACAACATGTTTTCTACCCTTATCTCCAGCAAGTTTATATTTAGCATTCATACGCTCAATGTTTTCCTTAGTTAACTCATGCATTTTTAAAATCAATTCAGCACGTTGTTTAGCATCAGAATTAACCTTCTCCGAAGATGGAAGAGGCAACAAATCAATAGGTGCACGAGGTAGGAAACCATACACAACTTCAAAAGGGCACATCTTAGTAGTAGAATGCAATGAACGATTATAAGCAAATTCAATATGAGGCAAGCATTCCTCCCACATTTTCTTATTATTCTTCAAAACAGCCCTAAGCATAGTAGACAACGTTCTATTGACTACTTCAGTTTGTCCATCAGTTTGGGGGTGACAAGTAGTACTAAAAAGCAGTTTAGTCCCCAAGTTAGCCCATAAACATCTCCAAAAGTGGCTAAGAAATTTAGTATCACGATCTGAAACAATAGTATTTGGCACACCATGCAAGCGAATAATTTCACGAAAGAACAAATCAGCAACATTAACAGCATCATCGCTTTTATGACATGGTATAAAGTGTGCCATTTTCGAGAATCTATCCACGACAACAAATATGCTATCCCTCCCCTTCTTTGTTCGAGGTAAACCTAAAACAAAGTCCATAGATATATCCTCCCAAGGAACACTAGGTACAGGCAAAGGCATATATAAACCATGAGGATTGAGTCGTGACTTAGCTTTTTGACATGTAGTGCATCGAGCAATAAAACGCTCAACATCCCGTCTCATCTTTGGCCAAAAGAAATGTGTAGAAAGTACGTCCTCCGTCTTCTTCATGCCAAAGTGTCCCATTAATCCTCCTCCATGCGCCTCCTGCAACAACAAAAGACGAACGGAGCTAGCTGGAATGCATAGCTTGTTAGCACGAAATACAAATCCATCGTTAACGACGAACTTGTTCCACATTCTTCCTTCTTTACAATTCTGCATTACATCTTTAAAATCAGCATCATGCACATATTGATCTTTGATGGTCTCCAAACCAAATATTTTGAAGTCAAGTTGTGAAAGCATAGTATAGCGGCGAGACAATGCATCAGCAATAACATTTCCTTTTCCCTTCTTGTGTTTAATGACATAAGGAAAAGTCTCAATGAATTCAACCCATTTAGCATGTCTACGATTCAGTTTAGCTTGACTTTTAATATGTTTCAAAGATTCATGATCAGAATGTATAACAAATTCTTTGGGCCATAAATAATGTTGCCATGTTTCTAAAGTCCGAACAAGAGCATATAATTCTTTATCATAAGTAGAATAATTCAGACTAGGCCCACTCAATTTTTCAGAAAAGTATGCAACAGGTTTGCCATCTTGTAATAACACACCGCCTAATCCAATTCCACTAGCATCACATTCAAGCTCAAAAGTCTTATTAAAATCAGGAAGTTGGAGTAAAGGAGCATGTGTTAACTTATCTTTCAATACCGAGAAGGCTTCTTCCTATGCGGTACCCCAAAGAAAAGGCACATCTTTCTTTGTAAGCTCATTGAGAGGTGCAGCAATGGTGCTGAAATCTCTCACAAAACGCCTATAGAATCCAGCGAGGCCAAGAAAACTCCTCACTTGTGTGACCGTTTTGGGTTGCGGCCAACTCTCAATAGCTTCAATCTTGGCTTTATCAACTTCAATTCCCTGTGGAGTAACAACATAGCCAAGAAAAGATACTCGGTCGGTGCAAAAGGTGCACTTCCCAAGGTTGCAAACAAACGTGCATCACGTAGAGCAATAAAAACAGCACGTAAATGTTCCAAATGTTCTTCCAAAGATCTGCTATAAATCAATATGTCATCAAAGTAAACTACCACAAATCGTCCAATGAAAGCACGTAAAACTTCGTTCATTAATCTCATGAAAGTACTAGGTGCATTAGTTAACCCAAAAGGCATGACTAACCACTCATATAATCCAAACTTAGTTTTGAATGCTGTTTTCCATTCATCTCCCAATTTCATACGAATTTTATGGTATCCACTACGCAAATCAACTTTGGAGAATATTGTAGAGCCACTCAATTCATCAAGCATATCATCTAGCCTAGGAATAGGATGACGATAATGAATAGTAATATTATTAATGCCTCTACAATCAACACACATACGTGATGTACAATCCTTTTTCGGCACTAGAATAATAGGAACAGCACAAGGACTAAGGGATTCGCGTATATAACCTTTATCGAGAAGCTCTTGTACTTGACGCATAATCTCCTTCGTCTCCTCTGGATTGGTACGGTATGGTGCACGGTTTGGCAGTGAAGCACCGGGAATTAAGTCAATCTGATGCTCAATCCCTCGAATAGGCGGTAATCCCGGTGGCACGTCTGGTGGAAAGACGTCAGCGAACTCCTGCAAAATGTTAGTGACAGCAGGAGGCAAAGAGGAAGGCACGTTGATGAGGACATGAATACAATTGTTACACCCACAGCCCCTGCTGCTATACATACTGGACCAATTACTAGAGCTCGTGCACGCCAACTAAATTACCAGGTACTTTCGTTTCTTGGTAATGATTCTAATGTTCATGAGAATATGATGCTGCCTAAATTGGATACATTTGTTTTGCTTACAAATGAAGGGCCTAGCTTGGAGAAGGATCAACATTGGAGCAAGAACAAGCATGGAGATGATGGCATGCGCAAGGGGAACAAGAACGGAGTTACAAGTGACGATTTCAGGACTTTGAAGCCACCATAATGGGTGCATGAAGCCTTGGACGAAATATACAAGATGCCACTTCATAAATTTCGTCCCGAGGCTATTTTAGGTGCTGCGTCACCTTATTATTGGGCCAGGCCCATGTAATTTCGAAATACATAAGTATAGGCTATTTTTAGAGTCCGTATGTGTGGCGAAACAAGAGATAGGGTTGATTTCGGACCCCTCCACCAAGGGCCACGAAATTCCCCCCCTCTTCCTCCATATATACAGCCCTTGGGGCATCGTTTAGACTTTGGGTTTTGTTTAGATTAAAAGTTCGCCATAGCTGCAACTTCGCGTACTTCGTTTGTGTTCAACGACCAGACAAAGGCGTCACAGAACCCCACCTTGATCAATAAAGCTTTCATCTTATATTCGCAATATCCAGATTGCAATCTCAGTTTCTTGCTTGTTCTTTGTTTGCTCGCAGGAAACAGACCCTCGTGGTCAGGTTGATCGTGCTCCGGCGTGGTCAATAACCTCTCGGAGTTGGTTTAGCGATTGCTAAGGCGCGACGTCCTCGCACGTTCGTAGTCGGATCGTCAAAGTCGACTGCCACCAAAGCGATATCCATCATCTCATCGAAAGACGGGACACCTTTGCCTCTATCAAGTGGTATCAGATTTCCAGGTTGCTCGGTGAGATTTTACAGTTTTTCGTAGTTTAGATCGAGTCTGTTCTTCATACCTACAGTCCATGAAAAAGCCACAAAAAAAATTAGGGTTAGTTCATCATATCCGAACCAATCTGAGCCTTTGCATAATCTTTTTAGGGTTTTGCTTTGTTGAATTTGCGGTTGCATCGTCGGTCTAGTTGATGGTCTTAGAGTCTAGTCTTTTAGAGTTTCGAGTTCTGGTCATAAGTTGTCACGCCGCCGCCGCACCATCATAATCGCCCCTGCCATCTACCACCACCGCTCCGAATCCGTATCCATATACCACCACCAATCCGTGTCCATATACCACCACCAATCCATATCCATATACTACCACCGCTACCACCACCGCTGCCATATACCACCACCATATATCCACCACCAATCCGAGTTCCTTGCTTATTAGGTTTGTTTTCGAGATCCATCTAGTTTCCGATTCGTGTTTCCTTGCCGGAGTAGGTTTCGGGAAAAAAAAAGAGTCGGGAAACCACGCTCCGTTTAGGCCCAAAATTTTTCGAAAACGCATTTTTCGAAAAAAATTCTGGCTATCCTATTTTTAGGTGTTTCTGAGTGTTTTGAGACAGGTGCCATTATAGGAAGTTTTTTTTGACCCGTTTCCAGTTTTTGGGTCCGGGCAGTCGAAAAAAAAAATTTGGTCGAAATTTTTTTTTCGTGCCCATCCTGTCAGTTTGACCTAGGAAGAGTTTTGAGACACTCGCCATTATAGTGATTTTTCGCAAAAAAAACAGCGCAAAAAAAAAGAGCGCAAAAAAAAAGAGCGAATTTTTTTTTCAGAGTGTGCTTCTCCCTTGTTTACGTGCCGCGCCGTGATTTTGTTGGTGTTCTAGGCTCGCGTCTCTAGCACAATCTAGCCTAGGACCAGCACAGTACCGTCGTTGAGCGTTTATTCAACTTTGCATCTCTGAATTGATTATTGCTGACCCTTTTTGCTACCATACTATAAGCCTTCCCAGCTCCACATACATCTACGTCGTGTGTTTGACTCTCCCTGGTAATCGCTCTATCCAAGCTTTGAGAGTTTTTGACTACAACGGTTGTCGATCACCGCCTGCTGCTGGGTAAGAACTGGTAAGAATTTGAGATTTGCTTGACGGATTTGTGATACACCACCACCACTTCTTAGTAGTCTGTAGGATCATATTCTTGTGTGTTTCTATTGCTGCTAACCATGCCAGGATCACAAGCCGACGAGATTGACTGGGAGAACTTATCGAACAAGGAGCTTCATGATAAGTTTCAGCAAATGATGACTGAACAGGTGCAAGATGTGCTGAACAATTTTGAAGAGGCCATGGAGAAGATTACTGGCCTTGAGAAGACGTTCGAAACAAAGCTCGATAACAGATTTAATGAACTACTTGCGCGTCTTCCACCACCGGCTGCACCTGTCGCACCTCTGCAACAACAACAACTACGCCCCCTTCCGAATCAGTATGGACGAGCACAGCGTGTTCCTATTGAGCCAGGACAAAATTCTGGTGCCGCTGCTACTGCTGTTGGTGCTTCTTTGGCTCCTGCTACTGCTGCTGCTGGTACCCAGGAGGATGATGATTATGTGGGAGATTATGAGGATGAGGTTGATCAAAATCCGAACTACGTGCAGCCACCAGCACCACCACCACCAGGTCGACCTCGGGTATATATTCGTAATGGTAGGCCTGCACCACCACCTCAGGTACGAGATGATGTCCATATTCCTAAACTGAAATTGAATATTCCACCATTTGAGGGTAGATATGTTCCTGATATATATCTTACTTGGGAGTTAGAAACTGAACAACGATTTACATGTTTACAATATCCTGAGGAGAGACGAGTTGCTGCTGCTGTTTGTGCTTTCACTAGTTTTGCATGTGTATGGTGGTCTGAACATTGTAGATTATATCCTATTCCAACTACTTGGGCTGCTCTGAAAACTGCTATGCGTACGCGTTGGGTTCCACCATATTATCAACGTGAATTGCTTCAAAAATTGCAGCGTTTAAGACAAGGGAAAAATTCTGTAGAAGAATATTATCAGGAATTACAAACTGGCATGATTATATGTGGTATTGTTGAGGAGAATGAAGCTATGCTTGCACGTTTTCTGGGTGGATTAAATAGAGAGATTCAGACCATTCTAGACTATAAGGAGTATACTAATATCACTTGTTTATTCCATCTTGCTTATAAAGCTGAACGTGAAGTGCAGGATCGACAAGCATTGGGGCGAACTAACTTTTCTGCAGGCCGACCTTCATCATGGACACCGCGTGCATCTTCTACTTCAACTGCACCAGCACCTCAATTAGGTGCCTCCTCCAGTCGTGATACAAGAAAACAGGCACAACCACCATTATCTGCCAAGAGCGCACCTGCTGGGCCTGCACGGAGTTCTTCTTCTTCCATGGCATCAACAGGGCACACAAGTGATATTATTTGTCGTCGTTGTAAGGGAGGAGGTCATTATGCGAGAGAATGCAAATCTCCGCGTGTGATGATTGCTACCGCGGATGGTGGATATGAGTCCGCTAGTGACTATGATGAGGAGACTTTGGCTCTTATTACACGTGAAGAACATGGTGGAGATGATTCTGATCATGAGACGCAATACATGGCTCCTGAAGACGCTGACAGGTATGAATGTTTAGTTGCTCAACGTGTTTTGAGTGTGCAGGTCACACAAGCTGAGCAAAATCAGAGGCACAATTTGTTCCATACCAAGGGAGTTGTGAAGGAATGTTTTGTGCGCGTCATCATAGACGGAGGTAGTTGCAACAACTTGGCTAGCATGGAGATGGTGGAGAAGCTTTCTCTCACCACAAGACCACATCCACATCCTTACTACATCCAATGGTTCAACAACAGCAGCAAGGTTAAGGTAACACGTACTGTTCGTGTGCATTTTAGTATCTCTACATATGCTGATTATGTTGATTGTGATGCGGTACCTATGCAAGCATGCTCCTTATTACTTGGTAGACCATGGCAATTTGATAAAAATTCTGTACACCATGGTAGAAACAATCACTATACTCTTGTTCATAAGGATAAAAATATTACTTTGCTTCCTATGACTCCTGATTTCATTTTGAAAGATGACATTAATAGAGCTAATAAAGCAAAACAGGAGAAGAATAAGAGTGAAAATCAGATTGTGGCAAAAGAATTTGAGCAACAAATGAAGCCTAATAATAAACCATCTAGTGTTGCTTCTGAAATTAAATTGAAAAGTGCATGTTTATTTGCCACCAAATCTGATATTGATGAGCTAGATTTCAGCAAATCTGTTTGCTATGCTTTTGTGTGCAAAGAGGCATTATTTTCATTCGAGGACGTGCCTTCCTCTTTGCCTCCTGCTGTCACTAACATTTTGCAGGAGTTCGCTGACGTATTTCCACAAGACGTGCCACCGGGATTACCGCCTATTCGAGGGATTGAGCATCAGATTGACTTAATTCCCGGTGCTTCACTGCCAAACCGTGCACCATACCGTACCAATCCAGAGGAGACGAAGGAGATTATGCGTCAAGTACAAGAGCTTCTCGACAAAGGTTATAT
>NW_021190198.1:0-881 GCF_002162155.2 Triticum dicoccoides | reverse complement strand
CATCTTGTATATTTCGTCCAAGGCTTCATGCACCCATTATGGTGGCTTCAAAGTCCTGAAATCATCACTTGTAACTCCGTTCTTGTTCCCCTTGCGCATGCCATCATCTCCATGCTTGTTCTTGCTCCAATGTTCATCCTTCTCCAAGCTAGGCCCTTCATTTGTAAGCAAAACAAATGTATCCAATTTAGGCAGCATCATATTCTCATGAACATTAGAATCATTACCAAGAAACGGAAGTACCTGGTAATTTAGTTGGCGTGCACGAGCTCTAGTAATTGGTCCAGTATGTATAGCAGCAGGGGTTGTGGGTGTAACAATTGTATTGATGTCCTCATCATCCTCCCCTTCTTGAAATGAAGTCGTCCTCGACGGAAGTTCATCTTCCTCACCCAAATAAGGCTTCAAATCTGCAATGTTAAAAGTGGGACTAACCCCAAAATCTACAGGCAGCTCCAGTTTATATGCATTATCATTTATTTTCTCTAACACCTTAAAGGGACCATCAGCACGTGGCATTAACTTTGATTTGCGCAAATCAGGAAATCTATCCTTACGCAAATGTAACCAAACAAGATCTCCAGGTGCAAACACAACATGTTTTCTACCCTTATCTCCAGCAAGTTTATATTTAGCATTCATACGCTCAATGTTTTCCTTAGTTAACTCATGCATTTTTAAAATCAATTCAGCACGTTGTTTAGCATCAAAATTAACCTTCTCCGAAGATGGAAGAGGCAACAAATCAATAGGTGCACGAGGTAGGAAACCATACACAACTTCAAAAGGGCACATCTTAGTAGTAGAATGCAATGAACGATTATAAGCAAATTCAATATGAGGCAAGCATTCCTCCCACATTTTCTTATTATTCTTCAAAA
>NW_021190197.1:0-1099 GCF_002162155.2 Triticum dicoccoides | reverse complement strand
AGGAAAATAGTTCTGTCAGTGAGCACATACTCACTATGTCTGGGTTACATAACCGCTTGACTCAGCTGGGAGTTAATCTCCCGGATGATGCGGTCATTGACAGAATCCTCCAGTCGCTTCCACCGAGCTACAAGAGCTTTGTGATGAACTTCAATATGCAGGGGATGGAAAAGACCATTCCTGAAGTATTTGCTATGCTGAAATCAGCAGAGGTAGAAGTCAGAAAGGAACATCAAGTGTTGATGGTCAATAAAACCACTAAGTTCAAGAAGGGCAAGGGTAAAAAGAACTTCAAGAAGGACGGCAAGGTAGTTGCCGCGCCCAGCAAGCAAGCTGCCGGGAAGAAGCCAAAGAATGGACCCAAGCCCGAGACTGAGTGTTTTTATTGCAAGGAAAGTGGTCACTGGAAGCGGAACTGCCCCAAATACTTAGCGGACAAGAAGGCCGGCAAAACCAAAATTATATTTGATATACATGTAATTGATGTGTACCTTACCAGTAATCGTAGTAACTCCTGGGTATTTGATACCGGTGCCGTTGCTCATATTTGTAACACACAACAGGAGCTGCGGAATAAACGGAGACTGGCGAAGGACGAGGTGACGATGCGCGTCGGGAATGGTTCCAAAGTCGATGTGATCGCCGTCGGCACGCTACCTCTACATTTACCTACGGGATTAGTTTTGAACCTCAATAATTGTTATTTTGTGCCAAGTTTGAGCATGAACATTGTATCAGGATCTCGTTTAATTCGAGATGGCTACTCATTTAAATCCGAGAATAATGGTTGTTCTATTTATATGAGAGATATGTTTTATGGTCATGCTCCGATGGTGAATGGTTTATTCTTTATGAATCTCGAGCGTAATGCTACACATATTCATAGTGTAAGTACCAAAAGATGTAAGATTGATAGTGATAGTCCCACATACTTGTGGCACTGCCGCCTCGGTCACATAGGTGTCAAACGCATGAAGAAGCTCCATGCTGATGGACTTTTAGAGTCTCTTGATTACGAATCATTTGACACGTGCGAACCATGCCTCATGGGTAAAATGACCAAGACTCCATTCTCAGGAACAATGGAGAGAGCAACCAA
>NW_021190196.1:0-1943 GCF_002162155.2 Triticum dicoccoides | reverse complement strand
CCCGGCGGTGAGGAGCTTCATGCGACGAGCGTACTCGGCGATGGAGAGATCTCCCTATTTGAGATTGCGGTATTGGCGGTTCAGCATCATGTACCGCGCCGCGCGGTTCGCCAAGAAGTAATCGCGGATGCGATGCCAGAGATCATAGGTGGTGGTGGCCCCGACGACGTGGTCGGCGAGGTTATCGGCGAGAGTGGAATAGATCCAGAGCACAAGATGGGCATCGAGCTCGCGCTGGAAGGCGGTGGCATTGGCCGGGAGGGGCTGCTCGATGATCTGGGCGACGCCATAGCGGATGAGAACAAGGAGGAAGAAGGACTTCCACTTGTGATAGTTGTGTTCATCGGGGTTAAGGAGAAATTTGATATGGTTCTGGATGCTGTCGCGGAAGATGGGATGGGTGGACGGAGCGGCGGCGAAGGAGGGCGGCGGCACCGTGGAGGGGGGAAAGAGAGGGGCGAACTGAGATCCGAGCGAAGGGGAGGAACCGCTATGGGTGGAGGGGATGGTGCCGAAGATGAGAGGAGGAGATGTGCCGGCTGTGGCGCCGGCGCCGGTGGAAGAGCTGAAGAGAGCTCCCGGCGAGGTGGCTGAGCTGGTGGCCGGGGAGATGGCGGAGGAGGTCGAGTTCTCATCCATGGGAGAGGCACCTGGTGTCTGATACCAAGTAGGACAATCAAATGTTGTCTGTCATTGAATCACCCACACATGGTACTACATATAGAGCGCTAGAGCAGCTACAGAAGCCCGAAGGATGTGGCACGCAGGCCAGGGCGTGATCTATGATCCTATATACTAGGAATACAGGTACATACATATACACAGGTACAATACACGTTAACAGTACCACCCCTGTCTCCTGAACGTGGACGACCTCGTCCTCCTGTACTAGTGTACCTGCCCGCGTCGCCCTCAAGCCTCAACTACACGTCACAGATGACGCAGGCTTGCACCACGCCGGCCGTCGGCGCCCGCCAGGACATGTCCTGTTCCGGCGGCAGGTTAGACGTCGTCGTTTGCTTGATGATCCATCGCACGCGTTTGCCGCATACAACTGATCGCTCTTAAGCCATAGCGTTCGTCGGCCTCGTGTGATTGGTGCAGATAGGGTGATTCCCATTTCCAAGGAGTTGCATGTGGGTGGAGCATGGGTTCCTGGGAGGAGTTGAGGTTGAAGAAGTGCGTGAGTCATCATCAGAGTTGAAGAAGACAGACAGATAGATTCAGATTCAGAGTTGACAGTTTCAGTCTATGGACGCTTTCGCAACTGATCATGTATGTCTGCAAGTCAGAGCCTAATCATGTGTGTGTGTGTGTTGGGGGGCCTTTCTTGGTTTTTCATCCGAGTTTGCTTAAGGATTTCTCATGCTCTGCCCCATCTATCTGTTGTTCAGTGTAGCAGAAGCCAGTTCTTCTGCAGATACTCTGTTCATCAGTTCTCATGCTCTGCTCATCTATCTGCTGTTCAGTGTAGTAGAAGCCAGTTTTGCACAAGGTACTCTGTTCATCAGTTCACTAGTTTGCTCTGCTCCCCTATCGGTTTGCTCGTCTTCATATGCCCAAGAGCAAACACCGCCCTTCCCTAGTCTAGTTTGGTAACATAACATTGGTAGTACATACACTTGTCTCCCTGCAACACATTTCTACAGATAATCTTGCTTATTCTTGTAGTAGGTAGTTGTTTTTCTCATCTAAACATTAATTGGCTAAGCATAAATTTGCCCATATTGCAGCTCGTTTCAAATTCAGCCTGAGCAGTCAGCCAGCCTCGTCTGACGATAGAAATGCAGAAATAGGAAGACCAAATTTTGCTGAGGAGGAACACTGCACCGATTTTTCCAAACCCCGGTTAAGGTAAGGTTAGCAGCAAACCCAAGTCAGGGCCATTTGAGAATCGATTGACCATGCAAATGGTGTGCTGCTGCGCTGCTCCCAGCTAGCAC
>NW_021190195.1:0-1279 GCF_002162155.2 Triticum dicoccoides | reverse complement strand
CGGTGGCCGCCAAGGTCGTCGCCGGCGCCAACTCCGGCCACCCCGACCCCAACGGACTCCGCCAAGAGCTGCGGTTTGTCCTCAGCTCCACTCCGGTGGTCTCCGCGGCCCATTTGGTGGCCGGAATGGCCAAAACCACTCCCGCCGCCGCGTCGGGCTCGCCGGCGGCTAAACGCCGGTGCAGCCGACCCGGGTTTGACCACGGGTGGGCCCTGGTTGACTCCCCTGAGTCAATGACAGGTGGGGCCCAGCCCTGTTAATTAAACAGGATTAGTTTTAATTAAATTTTAATTAAAATAATCACCCTGACATGCGGGACCCACTGTCAGGTTTGACCCATACCTGTTCCGTTGACCTGCTGACGTCACACTGACGTCAGGCTGACGCAGTAATTGATTTTCTGGATTTAATTTAAATCAGGAAATTCCAGAATATTATTTAAACTTCAAAAATTCATAACTTTTATTCTGTAACTCCAAATTGGACAAATTATATATGAAAAATGATCAGAAAAATCCAATCTATCCATCTGTACTATTTTCATGCATGATCAAACAAGTTAAATTGATGTTTTAAGCAGAACAAGGAAAAGCACTTTAAAAGGCCATATTTGAATTTGAAATTTGAATCCTTGATTCAAATTTGTTCAAACCCTTCTGGTTTTAGTTGCATTAGCCCAGTACACTCATTTTGCCATGTCTCATGCATGCATCATATTGTTGCATACTGTTTGGTAATGTTTGTGTATCGGTGCTCTCTGCGGCAGGTTCTGTCCCCGAGGAGTACCGTGATTACCCTAATGAAGAACCGTATCAGTGCATCGAACCATCAGGCAAGCAACCAACCATTTGATCATATCGATACAATCCCATGTTCTCGCTCCTGCTCTCTTTTACTGCATTAAGACAACGCGTTTCAAACTGCTGTGTGCTACGGTAGTTGAACCCATTTCCTCTGCATGACCTGTCATTGCCACAGTAACTAGATGAAACCCACTAGCATGTGTAGGAGTTGTTTGAGCCATATGTATGTGTTGTTCCTACCTTGCTATGCCTGCTATGCTTAGAGTCGTGTCAGGTCTGGTTCATCTGGGTGATGGGCTAGAGTGAAATGTTTATGGCGGTAATGAGAGTGGTGTGGTGAACACGATTTGGTAAAGGTATCGATGAGAGGCCATGTAGGAGTACATGGTGGGTTGTTTCATTGAAGCCGACCTTAAGCACTGAGATCTGTATGTGTGATTTAAGAATCAGCTACTACCATGCATTGGGCCCGAAAC
>NW_021190194.1:0-900 GCF_002162155.2 Triticum dicoccoides | reverse complement strand
GAAGGGTCGATCTCCTCGAAGATCGAACAACTCAAGATTAACTTACGGAATGAGACATAGAACCATCTTTCGGGTTGAGACACGAGATACACATCAATAGGGGTGGAAGAAACGGATGACGAAGGTTCACTAGGTAGACAACAATTTCATACCTAAGAAGGTGGTAAACGATTGTCAACGTAGCGAGGAGTTGAGTTGCCATGATACCATAACGATACACCTTAGGGAAGGTGACTTGTAGAGATATCCCCTTAAGTGGCAAAAAGAATTACTTTTGATTCAGAGATCATTGAAACTCTTTAAACCAGCCTAAGGCAATTCTCGAGCGATCGTTTGGAGGGGGTCGGTAGAATGGCATACTCGGACTTGGATGATGTGGATTACCTTGTTGAAGACAACGTAATGGATGAATTTGCTTATCACCGGAAATGGAAGAGACCCATGGTAGAATGGCACATTGGCGGTGCAAGCTAGGAACAAAATGCAAATGATAGGAATGATTCTGGTAACTGGGGAAGAACCCAACAATAGGGAGTGAATTCACTGTTTGAAGAGGTCATAGCATTGCCGAGGAAACTGAGAGTAATCCCAGTTAGAGCCGATGATAACACGTAACGCTTGTGCGTGCTCTCAAGAACTTGAGCATTTCCATATTCATCAAGGTTTTACCAACATCCGTGTCAAGGGTCCGGCAACACAACTTGCTACCATGATGAATGATGATGGAGGATGTAGATGCAAAGAAAGATAACACCTTCTCAGATTTCATCTTAGCGAGGCCAAGGAAACAAAATCTGGATGATCGACCGAGAAACATTTAGCACTCCGCTTCTAATGTTCTCCTTGATGTGCTAGTGTAACCCATTCATAGAAATGGTCTGGTATCTAGGACATCAAGTA
>NW_021190193.1:0-1913 GCF_002162155.2 Triticum dicoccoides | reverse complement strand
ATTTCGTCCGAAGTTTTCGTGGTGGGGCCTACACGGGCTCGATCGTACAGCACCATCATGTACAAGGCAGTGCACATGACATACGAAGCGTCCCCGAGTCGGCATAGCCAAGGACTCTTTAAGACACAACGAGACCACTGTAAAATCGACCGTGAATAGGCGGACCACTAGACGTCGAACCCCAATTTCATATCATACATCCGTCGGAAAGATATCCTAAGAGCTACTTGAATTCCCACCTATGAAACTCCCAAAATTTTCAGGTTATGCAATCAGGTGTTGGGGATACAGGGGAAGCATAATATCTCACCCAAAACTAACAAATCCTACATCCAGCTGTATCCATCCTTCAACACATAACCAAGAAACCTTCGGAAATCGTCTACCTCAACCTTCGAAAAGCATCCGTTATACAAGTCATGGCAATACTCCCGTACTCACCTCAGTACTGGGTTATCGGGGTTATCTCACCAACAACTGCATAAAAGAGATTTTCGATGTCGGCGTACTAAACTCAGGTATTACAGAACTGCAACGATAAAATTATGACGACAACACCTCAGAGCTCAACTCCCCGGGACACTTCCACTAAACCCCTGACAGGAGGCACCAAGACAATGTTCTCATCATAAAACCATCGGAACGATTCCAAGATACCCGCGTGATCCTAAATTTTTTTTAGTGAAATTTGAGAAGAGAAGAGTCAAAACTCTACGTCAGGATGCCTTACCAGAGCGATGAAGAGACTGGGGAGTAAAAAGAATTCCTAACTCTCCGATATATATAATCCTAAATGACTCAAAATATTTTTCTAGACACAACTCGGCCGCTCAAAACGATCAAGCAGTGGGGCTCCTAAGGTCGGGGAAGGCTCTGATACCAACTTGTAACGCCCTCGATGCGGCTATATCTCCCACGTGTCGAAGCACGACTTAGAGGCATAACCGCATTGAAAGCAATGTCGCAAGTGAGGTAATCTTCACACAACCCATGTAATACATAAGGGAAAGAGATACATAGTTGGCTTACAATCGCCACTTCACACAATTACATGAATAAAGCATTACATCATCCAGATACAATCAAGGTCCGACTACGGAACCAAAATAAAAGAAGAACCCCAAATGCGACAAAGGTCCCCGATCGACCCCAACTGGGCTCCACTACTGATCAACTAGAACGAAACAACACAAAGGGCAAGATCTTCATCGAGCTCCTCCTTGAGCTTGGTTGCGTCATCTGCACAGTAACATAGGCACCTGCAAACTGGTTTTTGAAGTATCTGTGAGCCACGGGGACTCAGCAATCTCGCACCCGCGAGATCAAGACTATTTAAGCTTATAGGAAGGATGGAGTAATGAGGTGGAGCTGCAGCAAGCGACTAGCATATATGGTGGCTACAATCGCAAAAGAGAGCGAGAAGAGAGGGCAAAGCACGGTCGATAAAAGTATGATCAAGAAGTGATCCTATAGCAACCTACATCAAGCATAACTCCAACACCGTGTTCACTTCCCGAACTCCGCCGAGAAGAGACCATCACGGTTACACACGCGGTTGATGTATTTTAAATAAGGTCAACTTCGGGTTTTCTACAACCGGACGTTAACAAATTCCCATCTGCCCATAACCACGGGCACGGCTTTCGAAAGATAATACCCTGCAGGGGTGTCCCAACTTAGCCCATCACAAGCTCTCACGGTCAACGAAGGAATAGACCTCCACCCGAGACGTTTCGATCAGACTCGGTATCCCGGTACAACAAGACATTTTGACAGGGTAAAACTAAACCAGCAACACCGCCCGAATGTGCCGACAAATCCCGATAGGAGCTGCACATATCTCCTTCTCAGGGCACACTCAGATGAGCAATCCGTACAACTAAAACCAAACCTCGAGTTTCCCCGAGGGGGCG
>NW_021190192.1:3824-5087 GCF_002162155.2 Triticum dicoccoides | reverse complement strand
CCCCCTGGTATCTCGAGACTATCATGGAACTGCATAACTTTTTATGAGTTCTTCATCAAGTGCTACCTTCCCACCGATTCCAAATTTTTTTTGTGGGCTCTGAGTTATTGAACACTCAAAGACACCGATAACTGAACCGAGTCCGCTCTTCGGTTCAACAACTCTTCAGTAAGCTTCTATAAGTACGAGTTTGTACCCGATCACGCCATTCCTAGCCTGTTTGGCTATATCATTGTCGTGATGATCTTAACTGTGCAACCCGGCCCTTATTCTCGGAGCACCAATTTGCGACGATAGCTAAGCTTACGTCGATTTTCCTCGTCATACCCTTTCACCTTAAACAACAAGCTTGAGTTCGAGTTTGTGTCGTACCTATGGTTCCAATAACCTCTTGCTTCATCATTCTTTTGGACTTGTTGTGATCGCGGATCGATTACATCTTCGTGGAATCTCTCGACAAATGTGTCATGATCACCATCTACATTCTGATGCTCTTCCAGGATATCAATTGAATTAATGATGAGAGATACCATCCTTGCCCTCGATGATTTGTGTTGTCATCGACCTCTTTATTGCGTTCCCTCCAACAAAAACTTGTTTGTGTTCTGTGTTATACCTCGAGTTCCTTGCTACCTAGCATTTGTTCTTCTTTACCATGGAATATTACCATCATTTATGTCAAGAAGGTCGTGAGGATTACTCCACCTCTTAAGACTTCTTGGTATGGTGATACTTCTCACCCTCACCATTCTTTCTTGGTACCCGTGTTGTTTCTAACCGGAACACCGACAATTGAACTATGAGGTGTGAATTCAAAACTTCTAGCAACCCCATTGCTTTGAAGTAATGGTCGAGTTTCATTCTAATTCTTTTGTTCGTCAAGTCACCACTCTAACATTGATCGTGCGACCCAACCCATATTCGGGCGCACCGTTCAACCAATGTTTAATTATGTATGTTTTCCTCGAGCATATCCCATTATATTGTTTAATCTGACAGATGTTATCCCCTTATCCACATAATTGTGGAGATCCATCTTTTGGATACCTCGTTGAATTATCGCTGAGTCCATCAGCCACCTCATCATCCTCTCCTTGGGTTAATGATGAACTCTTGTTAACGGAAATCACTTCTTAGTTCATTTCCCGAGAATCTTACAGTGTCATCCCGTCAATTTGTGTTGCACCTTTCTTCTCAGGCATCCTGAGCCTGAGGTATCCTGACACCCCTCATATCTGAATCTCCATCAGATATGATGGTTGG
>NW_021190192.1:0-2026 GCF_002162155.2 Triticum dicoccoides | reverse complement strand
AACTAAAAAAAAAAAAGAGGGATTAAAAAAAATAAAAAAAAAGTAAAATTAATTAAATAAATATAATTAATAAAAATAAAAATGATTTAATAAAATTAATTATTAATTAATTAATTATCTAATGAATTAATTAAGTTAATTAATCCGGTTTAATTAATTTAGTTAACTAGTTAGGTTAATTAAATAGTAATTAAATTAACTAATCTGTAATTAACCTAAACAGAGAATGACAGGTGGGTCCCACTGGACCCACATGTCAGGTTGACCAAGTCAACTCTGTTGACTGCTGACGTCAGCATGACATCATGCTGATGTCATAAATCCATTTTCGAATTAAATTAAATAATTAATTAAATTTCAAAAATTAATAAAATCTTTAGAAAATCATATCTTTTAATCCGTAACTCGGATTAAAATATTTTCAACATGAAAGTTGCTCAGAACGACGAGACGATTTCGGATACGCAATCCGTTCGTTCGCCACACACCCCTAACCTATCGAACTCGCAACTTTCCCCCTCCGGCTCCTCTGCCCGAAAACGCGAAACATCGGGAATACTTTCCCGGATGTTTTCCCCCTCAACCGGTACCACCTCATACCACGTTAGGGCACACCTAGCACCGCTCATTGTCACGTCACGCATCGTCGTGTTTATGTTTGCATTGTATTCATTGTTTCTTCCCCCTCTTATCTCCGGTAGACTACGAGACCGACGCTGCTGCTGACCAGTTCGACTACGGAGTTGATGACCCCTCTCTCTTGCCAGAGCAACCAGGCAAGCCCCCCCCCCCTTGATCACCAGATATCACCTATTCTACTCTATACTGCTTGCATTAGAGTAGTGTAGCATGTTACTGCTTTCGTTAATCCTATTCTGATGCATAGCCTGACATTGTCGCTACATCCGTTGATGCCTTACCTGCAATCCTATATGCTTAGTATAGGATGCTAGTTTATCATCATTGGCCCTACATTCTTGTCAGTCTGCCTTGCTATACTATCGGGCCGTGATCACTTGGGAGGTGATCACGGGTATATACTATACATACATACATACTATTCAGATGGTGACTAAAGTCGGGTCAGCTCATTGAGTACCCGCAAGTGATTCTGACGAGGGGGCTGAAAGGACAGGTGGCTCCATCCCGGTAGAGGTGGGCCTGGGTTCCCGACGGCCCTCGAGTGTTACTTTGTGGCGGAGCGACAGGGCAGGTTGAGACCACCTAGGAGACAGGTGGGCCTGGCCCTGTTCGGCGTTCGCGGATACTTAACACGCTTAACGAGATCTTGGTATTTGATCTGAGTCTGGCTACGAGCCTATACGCACTAACCATCTACGTGGGAGTAGTTATGGGTATCCTGACGTCGTGGTATTAGCCGAAGCACTTCAGACGTCAGCGACGGAGCGGCGCGCGCCGAATTGGACTGGAACGCCACTAGGCTAGGTCTGCTTTCGGCCGCGTACGCAACGTGCAGGTGTGCTATGGGCGATGGGCCCAGACCCCTGTGCGCTTAGGTTTAGACCGGCGTGCTGGCCTCTCTGTTTTGCCTAGGTGGGGCTTCGACGTGTTGATCTTCCGAGGCCGGGCATGACCCAGGAAAGTGTGTCCGGCCAAATGGGATCAAGCGTGTTGGGTTATGTGGTGCACCCCTGCAGGGAAGTTAATCTATTCGAATAGCCGTGATCTTCGGTAACAGGACGACTTGGAGTTGTACCTTGACCTTATGACAACTAGAACCGGATACTTAATAAAACACACCCTTCAAAGTTCCACAGACAACCCGGTGATCGCTTTTCCGCAGGGCGACGAGGAGAGGATCGCCGGGTAGGTTTATGCTATGCGATGCTACTTGGAGATGCTATTTGGAGATGCTACTTGGAGGACTTCAGTCTGCTCTCTTCTACATGCTGCAAGACGGAGGCTGCCAGAAGCGTAGTCTTCGACAGGATTAGCTATCCCCCTCTTATTCTGGCATTCTGCAGTTCAGTCCACTGATATGGCCTCCTTACACATATACCCATGC
>NW_021190191.1:0-4964 GCF_002162155.2 Triticum dicoccoides | reverse complement strand
CTTTTAAATGCCATGTGGGTGTCATGACAAGGAAGGTGGTAGGAAGTTTAGTACCACCCTCGGAGTGAGGAAAGTTCTCGGTCTCCTTAAAAGGGACCCTCTTCCACGTACTATTGGAGCATGAGAAGAGGAGTGATTCTCACACGCTCCTCCTCTGCCGCCTGCCTCGCGTGCCATGTTTCATGAACAAGCTTTGACGAATCATACGTGTTCGTCTTCGTCCACTACTTTGACTATGTCATTGTCTCCTTTGACATCATCATGTCCACCGAAGTCTAGAAGAAAGCTGCCGATGAGACCGCCGTCGCTGCTACAGCTATGACTTGGTCGACTGGAGGGTATATATAATTCATTTATCCTGCTCCTGTTTATTTTATATTGGCTGTACAATCTATTTGTGTGGATATTTCAGCTATATGTGTAATACGTGACTACATGATAAGATATTAGTACGAGTTTAATATTAGATTGATTTCTGGACTAGATTAGTGAAAAATGCTAATTATTTCAACAATCCAAAAACCTAATGTTTGTAGGCAATTTTTGATTTATGGCTTTGTAACGAAATATGGAAGTGAGAAAGCCCACAATCCCTATAAGGTGAATGTGAACGATAATCTTGGCCGAGTGAATGCACGACCAAGGGAGGTTCCCGGTGGTGGCCTTAGTGGCTATCTCGCGAGGAAACCATGGTGGATTTTGCTTAGAGTGATGAGTGGAGCAGTTATTATTCTACAAAGGATGAATTTTATTGACAAAGAGTGGAGCAGTTGCTAAATTAGATCTGCCATCAAGACGATGACTAGAACACCACTCCGTATCTGGGGTGAAAACATGTGATCTAACCTTCACTACCTGGAACCGGCGACGATAATCTTGGATTGTCTCCTTGAAGGTGTTATCTTTGTGTTGGTGCTCTAGTCTTGGCTGGTTTGACCTACCGTACCCCACACAAGTGTTTATTCCTTCTTGAAGGCACTTAGTGCAAAAGATGGTCACTTAGTCATAGTTCTTTTAATGTGTTGACCTTTGTTGGTCATTTCATGCACTGTTTTCTCATGTGTTTTTGGCTTCATAACATTACCTTTATTTAATACTCCCTCTATTCCATAATGTATTTTTTTTTTGAAAAGTCAAACCTCACAAACTTTGACCAAGTTTGTGAAGAATTTTTTACATCTAGAATACAAAACATATATCATTAGATTCATCATAAGACGTAGTTTCATATTTCATATATTTGGTATTGTATATAAATAGTTTTCTTTATAAACTTGATCAAAGTTTGCAAAGTTTGGATTTTCAAAAAATCTATACACACTACATTATGGAACGAGGGGAGTAATATACTGGTTGTGGGCATCCTAAGATGCAAATGTCAAGAGGTATAACATTCTTGTCAGAAAAATAATGATAAGAGAAACACTGAATCCGAAGCACATACAGTCGGACTAAACCGTCCCGGATTTGCTACAGTGACGTCCATGCCAGATATGCTACAGTGGTTAGCAATCAGTAGTTAAACGTGATTCCTGAAACGTGATTCTTGCGTCAGGCAGGAAGATAGCTCAGCGGCAATGGTCCTTGTTGCCCTTATGATGGAATACATGGTGTTTCATTTTACGTGCTTCAAAGAAGCAAAGCGCCGTAAATAATTTGTTGACCAATACTATGTAAGCATGTTGTGAATTGTTCAGGCAATCGACTCTCTAGTAGCGACAAACTGATAACAAATTAATGCATAGTCTCGCCGTTTTCATGATGACTCTCTAGTACTTGAGTAAAGCTACAAGAGCAATATACCATCAATTAACACAAAAGTAGATACTGTATTACTCAGCGCATGAATACTAATACTACATTAGAAGTGGAACAAACCGCCAATGCCGCATGGATAACATACACAGAGATCCCATAAGCTTTCTCCTAACATTAAACATGTCCAAGCAGCAATCTTTCCCTAAGAATGTATCATCTAGCTACTAAACGTTCGGTGATGGACGTTACATGCTGATTAATTTTGCAAATTTGCTGGAATGCTCTGCCGTGAACCTATCGCCTAGAAAATCTCCACAACTTGCCCTCAAAACGGGATACAGTAAGTTGATCACAAAACTCCATCAGACCAAGACATCTCCAGATTTCCCCCAAAATGAGAGTTCAGTAAACTACCACCATCAGCTTCCTAATTGATTACCCCACAAAAAAACTTCATAACTGATTATAGAGCAGCATCTGCAGTTCTGAGAAACCTGGAAACAAAAATAAGAAACATTAGGCACATTTGAGTAAACATGTCAACGGAATGAGTGATATGGAAAAACAGCAAAACGAAATTCAGTGAACAGAAACGCGTCTACAATCCATCAATGTACATTTCCAAAACTGAAATAATATAGTGAAATATCACCTGGATAACACGTTTATATTCTATCCAAGACCTGACTGTAGCAATAAATTAGGCCGTGGTCAATTTTAAGAAAGATCAAGCTTCAGTTTCAGGCTTTAATAGCTGGTCATAATATTTCAGGAAAAGGGAAGACAACGGCCATCATGATGACAAGGCTAAATGTCCTTCAGATTCTAACACAGTGGTCACCAGATGAACATGGCTAGCCATCCTTTGTGCCTGATAGTTCAGAAACACTAATACATCTGAATGGAGGGATGGAAAGTTCATGCTGACACAACCGATAATTTTTGGCTACGTGGCAAGTTGCTGCCAGAAGAATATGAATATACAAAGTTCAGGTAGCACTCAATAACTATTCTATGGAGTGAATATGTTACTAGTCTTCCCAGAAAGCATTTCTAGCTGAATTGAAGCACCAAACTAGACACTATAAGCAATATGTTGGAAACTACACAGAACCTGTTGAAAATAACTGCAGTAATTGTTCTTTCAGTCCATAAACTGCATGGATTGAGTAAGGGAACTTGTATCAAGAATGCACCATCCTAAAATTGTGGATGGATCATACAACAATTGATCAATAAAGAAGCATGCATGAGCTAACACAAAGTGGAGAGAGATCATCAGCTGGAATTGGTACCTTCGTCCTTCCTACGGGGTGTCTGAGCGAACAAGAACATCTGCCAAAGTCTTGTTTTTCTCGGCGTTCATCTTGCCTGAAAAGGTTAATTTGATCAATATACTATAATTTGAACAGAAGCAGCAACGATACTAATGTAGCAAAATATATAACAGTATAAATTCATGTGCATCGCATACAAGAATTAAGATAGCAAAAAATATGATGATCATAGGAGGTTCTCAAGAATTCAGCACCGTACCCATAAGTGATGTCACTATAATAATTAGAGGCAGGTAGCGATTGAGTAGTGTAGAGGAATTATAAAAAAGGGATACAACTACTCAAGTTACTTTCTCAAACTAAATTATATAGATATGGAAATATAATGTACAGTAGAACATATTGTACTGTCAAAGCAATCAGAACCTTGTAAAAGTTTCTGTTCAAAAGCTAAATCACTTACACCACCGCGAATATGTTTCAAGGAAAACATTTGATTTGGAAGTTTCAAATAAAAGAATTGTCCCATTCCATTTGGATACTATTGATTACAGCTTATGGAATGATATATTGGTGGCTAAGAGAATGCATTGTTTAAACCCAAGAAAATAAACAGGGACAGAAGTGGGGATAATAATTTGTGTTTTGGATATGATTGATTACAGCTTGTGGAATGATATCTTATCACTGCATTGTCTACAATCTTAGCCCACTCCACTGCAACTAAAGACAGAACTCAAACACTTAGATAGCATATACTTCCTCAATACCAAGACCATGTTACAAAATAAATACACTACAATCTAAGCTGTAGACAAACGGATCCATCCCTGCTACACATTCGGTATAGAAAATTAAATCAAGAGTATATTCTGCTGTTTGCTGAAACTGTAACATGTAGCAAATTCGCCATGTTTTGGATTTCGACTGATACAATAATCGCATGTAGTTCCAAAACTGTTTTGATGACAGCAAAATAATGAACACAAACATCACATTGGAGTGTCATGCATGCTATCATACCACCATATAACTTTGAAAAGAGCACACACATGATATAATTGCAGTGTTCATGAGATTATAACACCAAAAAGGCACTTATAACAAGAATGTTTGACAATTTAGAGATTCATAGATGAAATGATAGAAGGACATACCCGGTTCCGCGCGCCACTTATATCAGTCCAATTAGCATGTGGGGGCAGTGGCCGCTGACCAGTGAACACATTATCCCACAAACTGTGCACCAGAATTTGTTCATCGGCGGTAGGCCCATACAGTGGAATTAGGTGATTTATTAGCTGCTCTATTTGAAAAATGCTGTAACCCATCTCAAGGTACGGATAAAGATCAGCATATGATGGATCAGCATATAATGGTCCATAGGGATGTTCAAAGGGATCCCTACAGAGTGCAATCAACCGGTTTCCGAGTTCATAAACAGTATTAAATCGAGGAACAACAATTGGGCGTTGATGGGTCAGGATGGCTCCATTTCCAGACTGCTGACGGATCATCTCTTGATTGTAAGAAGCCCAATAATCGATCAATGGATGAAGACCTGCAGGTGTTAACAGCTCCTGGGGGAAGATTAGCCCCAATGCCTGAAACACGTAGTAACTTCGCGCTGCAGCTGGCGTTGCATAAAAGTGCTTGAATTCAGTCCGAAACAGATAATTGTATGACTTGTTCCTCTGAATCCTCTCCTCCGGAAATCTGGTGGCTGAGTGGTTTGTAATCAATCTTTTATCTATGTTGGTTGCTCTCTGTAAATAGCGTAGAAAGTGTGCGAGATCAGCGGGCAAATTTACTTCCTCGATTGGCTTTCCTGTTGTTATGAGAACTGCAAGTTTGAAAAGCTCATAAATTGAGAGATAGGGGCACCCAGTTTCTTCTCCATTGTTGATTAGATTCGTATGCTTGAACATA
>NW_021190190.1:0-1581 GCF_002162155.2 Triticum dicoccoides | reverse complement strand
GCTGGAGCTTGCATATTTTGTTAGCACCTTTAGGATTGACAAAACCATCTTGTTGCATCACATACAACTCTTCTTTAATAAATCCATTAGGGAATGCAATTTTGTTTATCCATTTGCCAGATTTCATAAAATGCGGCAATTGCTAACATGATTCGGACAGACTTAAGCATAGATACGAGTGAGGAACTCTCATCGTAGTCAACACCTTGAACTTGTCGAAAACCTTTTGCGACAGTTCTAGCTTTGTAGATAGTAACACTACTATCTGTGTCCATCTTCCTCTTGAAGATCCATTTATTATCAATGGCTTGCTGATCCTCGGGCAAGTCCACCAAAGTCCACACTTTGTTCTCATACATGGATCCTATCTAAGATTTCATGGCCTCAAGCCATTTATCGGAATCTGGGCTCATCATCGCTTCCTCATAGTTCGTAGGTTCGTCATGGTCAAGTAACATGACCTCCAGAATAGGATTACCGTACCACTCTGGTGCGGATCTCACTCTGGTTTACCTACAAGATTCGGTAGTAACTTGATCTGAAGTTACATGATCATCATCATTAGCTTCCTCACTAATTGGTGTAGTAGTCACAGGAACAGATTTCTGTGATACTTTCCAATAAGGGAGCAGGTACAGTTACCTCATCAAGTTCTACTTTCCTCCCACTCACTTCTTTCGAGAGAAACTCCTTCTCTAGAAAAACTCCGAATTTAGCAACAAAAGTCTTGCCTTCGGATTTGTGATAGAAGGTGTACCCAACAGTCTCCTTTGGGTATCCTATGAAGACATATTTCTCCGATTTGGGTTTGAGCTTATTAGGATGAAACTTTTTCATATAAGCATCACAACCCCAAACTTTAAGAAACAACAACTTTGGTTTCTTGCCAAACCACAGTTCAGATTGTGTCGTCTCAGCGGATTTAGATGGTGCCCTATTTAACGTGAATGCAGCTGTCTCTAATGCACAATCCCAAAACGATAGTGGTAGATTGGTAAGAGACATCATAGTTCGCACCATATCTAATAAAGTACGGTTATGACGTTCAGACACACCACTATGTTGTGGTGTTC
Organism: Triticum dicoccoides; assembly: GCF_002162155.2. NCBI lineage: Eukaryota > Viridiplantae > Streptophyta > Magnoliopsida > Poales > Poaceae > Triticum > Triticum dicoccoides. The sequence goes on along the minus strand of NW_021190190.1, from coordinate 508 downwards.
CAGGTGGCGTGAGTAGTGAAACTATTTCACATTGTTTTAATTGAGGCCAAACTCGTAACTCAAATATTTTACCTCTGCGATCATATCGTAGAAACTTTTATTTTCTTGTCACGATGATTTTCCACTTCACTCTGAAATTCTTTGAACTGTTCAAATGTTTCAGACTTATGTTTCATCAAGTAGATATCCCCATATCTGCTCAAATCATCTATGAAGGTCAGAAAATAATGATACCTGCTACAAGCCTTAATATCCATCGGACCACATACATCTGTATGTATGATTTCCAACAAATCTGTTGCTTGCTTCATTCTTCCGGAGAACGGCGTTTTAGTCATCTTGCCCATAAGGCATGGTTCGCAAGCATCAAGTGATTCATAATCAAGTGATTCCAAAAGCCCATCAGCATGGAGTTTCTTCATGCGCTTTACACCAATATGACTTAAACGGCAGTGCCACAAATAAGTTGCACTATCATTATTAACTTTGCATCTTTTGGTTTCAATAT
>NW_021190189.1:0-1581 GCF_002162155.2 Triticum dicoccoides | reverse complement strand
GCTGGAGCTTGCATATTTTGTTAGCACCTTTAGGATTGACAAAACCATCTTGTTGCATCACATACAACTCTTCTTTAATAAATCCATTAGGGAATGCAATTTTGTTTATCCATTTGCCAGATTTCATAAAATGCGGCAATTGCTAACATGATTCGGACAGACTTAAGCATAGATACGAGTGAGGAACTCTCATCGTAGTCAACACCTTGAACTTGTCGAAAACCTTTTGCGACAGTTCTAGCTTTGTAGATAGTAACACTACTATCTGTGTCCATCTTCCTCTTGAAGATCCATTTATTATCAATGGCTTGCTGATCCTCGGGCAAGTCCACCAAAGTCCACACTTTGTTCTCATACATGGATCCTATCTAAGATTTCATGGCCTCAAGCCATTTATCGGAATCTGGGCTCATCATCGCTTCCTCATAGTTCGTAGGTTCGTCATGGTCAAGTAACATGACCTCCAGAATAGGATTACCGTACCACTCTGGTGCGGATCTCACTCTGGTTTACCTACAAGATTCGGTAGTAACTTGATCTGAAGTTACATGATCATCATCATTAGCTTCCTCACTAATTGGTGTAGTAGTCACAGGAACAGATTTCTGTGATACTTTCCAATAAGGGAGCAGGTACAGTTACCTCATCAAGTTCTACTTTCCTCCCACTCACTTCTTTCGAGAGAAACTCCTTCTCTAGAAAAACTCCGAATTTAGCAACAAAAGTCTTGCCTTCGGATTTGTGATAGAAGGTGTACCCAACAGTCTCCTTTGGGTATCCTATGAAGACATATTTCTCCGATTTGGGTTTGAGCTTATTAGGATGAAACTTTTTCATATAAGCATCACAACCCCAAACTTTAAGAAACAACAACTTTGGTTTCTTGCCAAACCACAGTTCAGATTGTGTCGTCTCAGCGGATTTAGATGGTGCCCTATTTAACGTGAATGCAGCTGTCTCTAATGCACAATCCCAAAACGATAGTGGTAGATTGGTAAGAGACATCATAGTTCGCACCATATCTAATAAAGTACGGTTATGACGTTCGGACACACCATTATGCTGTGGTGTTCCAGGTGGCGTGAGTAGTGAAACTATTTCACATTGTTTTAATTGAGGCCAAACTCGTAACTCAAATATTTTACCTCTGCGATCATATCGTAGAAACTTTTATTTTCTTGTCACGATGATTTTCCACTTCACTCTGAAATTCTTTGAACTGTTCAAATGTTTCAGACTTATGTTTCATCAAGTAGATATCCCCATATCTGCTCAAATCATCTATGAAGGTCAGAAAATAATGATACCTGCTACAAGCCTTAATATCCATCGGACCACATACATCTGTATGTATGATTTCCAACAAATCTGTTGCTTGCTTCATTCTTCCGGAGAACGGCGTTTTAGTCATCTTGCCCATAAGGCATGGTTCGCAAGCATCAAGTGATTCATAATCAAGTGATTCCAAAAGCCCATCAGCATGGAGTTTCTTCATGCGCTTTACACCAATATGACTTAAACGGCAGTGCCACAAATAAGTTGCACTATCATTATTAACTTTGCATCTTTTGGTTTCAATAT
>NW_021190188.1:0-1128 GCF_002162155.2 Triticum dicoccoides | reverse complement strand
CAATGAATGAGATTTCTAGGGTTTTTGCCCCTCTTTTATTTAAGTTTTTGAGGCTTCCAAAATTCCTCAGTTCAAGTTTCGAAAATATAGACATGATGCACACATGAAGCTAGCCTAGAGCACTACCAGCAGCTAGGGATGTGACAACTCACCCCCACTAAACAAGAATCTCGTCTCGAGATTCAAGCGTAGGGTAAAGTGAAGGGTAACGCAGACTAGTATAATCTTCACGATCCAGGGTGCACTTCAGTTGAACGTTGATTCATTCACCATCATTGTCTTGAAGTCTTGCCTTGAAAAATCCTGTCAACATGACATGGAGGAAAGAAGGAGACTCTAGCAGGGTCGATCTTCTCGAAGATCGAACAACTCACGGAACGAGACATAGGACCATCTCTCGGGTTGAGACACGAGCACACATCCATAGGAATGGAGTGAAGCAGATGACAAAGGTTCACTAGGTAGACCACAATTTCACGCTTAAGAAGGTGGTAATCGATTGTCAACGTAGCGAGGAGTTGAGTTGCTATGATACCACGACGAAACATCCTGGAGGAGGGTGATTCGTAGATTATTTCCTTAAGTGGCAAAAAGAATTACCTTTGATTCAGAGATCATTGAGACTCTTTAAACCAGCCTAAGGCAATCACAAGCGATCATTTGGAGGGGGTCGGTAGAATGGCATACTCAGACTTGGATGATGTGGATTACCTTGTTGAAGACAACGTAATGGATGAATTTGCTTATCACCGGAAATGGAAGAGACCCATGGTAGAATGGCACATTGGCGGTGCAAGCTGGGAACAAAATGCAAATGATGGGAATGATTCTGGTAACTAGGGAAGAACCCAACAGTAGAGAGTTATTCCACTATTGGAATGGTTATAGCATAACCGAGGAAACTGAGAGCGCTATACAGTTAATGCCGACGATCAAACCTAGCACTTGCGCGTGCTCTCAAGAACTTGAGCAATTCCATAATCATCAAGGTTTTACCAACATCCGTGTCAAGGATCCTGGCAACACAACTTGCTACCATGATGAATGGTGATGGAGGATAACACTTTCTCAGATTTCATCTTAGCGAGCCAAGGAACAAAATCTGGACGATCGACCGAGAGACATTTA
>NW_021190187.1:0-1297 GCF_002162155.2 Triticum dicoccoides | reverse complement strand
AAATAACTTTTTTTTAAATAACCGCTCACTTCTTTAAGATAACAAACATGACGAACCAAAAACGAGCAACAATCTGAACACAACACTACTACTTTCATGCTTTTGAATGTGCTAGCATTGGTAAGACGACTAAATTTCTTTAAAATGAACACTTTTCATTCGACAAATGCCGAGAAAACTGCCCACTGAAACAAGTCTCGCTAACAAAGGAAAAATACAGTTCCAAAGATTTAGCCACTAAAAAGTGGCATAAAAGTCGCTCCCATCACAACATCATCCCGAATTGCCGGGTTCCAGACTCATGACATCATGGTTGAAGAAAACTAGTGACCAATTCCAAGAACAAAAGCAAATGATATGTCTCCAAGCCTCCCAATCCAAATGCATCCAAGTGGCAAACACCGTAGACATTCCATATACCGCAATCATTCATTCTTTTGATTCCTCGCCATTGCCACCATTGTAGCCCGCCACCGTCCCCAACCGACAACGCCGCCGATCATGCCGCCATCGGACGCCGCCCCGGTACATGCAACTCCTCCGGGCATACACATTGCGTTTTATGTGTTCAATGAAATGCCCAGGTAGTTTATTTATTCTTTAGTTCCTCTGTAGGCAAACGATGGATTCGTCGTCGGATGCTTAATAACAAGGACCTTAACGAATTCATATAGAGAGTTTATCGATTTGTCAGATTCAGACGACAAAGATGTTGAAATGATGATAATGATGAGCATGGAGGAAGAATTAGAGAAGCAGGAGAAGCATGTGTTGAACTTCAAGGGTAGGAGAGTTTTTCCTCGGGATAGGATCACCGGTGCAAAGCTTGTCTACAAGGGCTACTTCAAACCGGGCCCAACAATTGCCTGAATCCGGATGAGAGAGACCACATGCCTGAATACCATGCTGCAATTTGCATGCAACTTGGTGAAGGTGTTTGGAGCGGATTATCTAAGAGAACCAACTATTGAGGACACAAAAAGGTTGATAGCAACAATTGGAGCGGCAAGTTGTTTTCCAGATATGCTCAATTCAGTTGATTGTGTGCATTTTCAATGTAATAACTACGCCCAAAGGTTTGTGCAGGCAGTACCAAGGTCACACCAAAGAGGTCACCATCATACTTGAAGTGGCATTGAAGAACTTGTGGATTTGCCATGCTTTTTTGGCATGCTACAACGATCTCCTTTGTCAAAATACTTTATGATGGGGAGACTCTGCCATGCAACAACACTGTCAACAGGCACAACTACACCATGGGGTACTACCTTGCCGATGGTATCTTTCCTGAATGACA
>NW_021190186.1:0-2575 GCF_002162155.2 Triticum dicoccoides | reverse complement strand
GTTGTTTGTTATACATAGTGCCATGGTTTTGATATCCGTCCCCGTCGGCCCTCGTCCTTGTTATGATTCGGATGTGGTATATTCTCTTTTAAAACTAGTTGTTGCATTTCGTGTTTATGACAAATTATGCCCATCAAGTTGACATAGATATTTTTATCTAGGAGGTATGTGAACCGGAAATTCCAACCGACCCTACTGTCGAGAGGTTAAATTTAGTTGAAAGAGAAAACGAGTATTTGAAAGAAAAATTGAAAAGAATTGAGGGGGAGAAGATGGAATTGGAGTTACATGTTGCCGATGTCATCGATGATCACAAGATCAAGATGGAGAAAATGAGGTTGAAGATTAGAAAGATTAGAAAATATGACATTGATAGTGTGGCTTGGTATCATTATGCTGTTGGATCAATTGTTACCTTAGTTGCGATCTTCATCGCATTTGTTGTTGCATTTAAATTCTTTAGCTAGAGAGTTATTTCTATGTTGCATTTAATTAAGTGTTGTATATGAACTTTATGTATGAACTTTATGTATGAACTTTATGTGTGAATTTGTATTAATTTGGTCTATTTGGTGTTGTGTAATGAAGATGAGCCGACAATGGATGTATGATGACCGATGCTCTCCCAAGTTCATTAATGGCGTGCATACTTTTCTGCGGGCCGCTGAGGCAAACAAGCGGGAGGATGGTTTTATGCCTTGTCCATGTGCTGGCTGTAAGAATGGTCACAGTTACTCTACAGAAAAAACCATTCATGTCCACCTATTTAAGCCCGGTTTCATGCCCCACTATAATGTTTGGACCAAGCACGGAGAAATAGGGGTTATGATGGAAGACAATGAAGAAGAAGAGGATGAGGATGGCTATCCTGGCCATGGGTTCCCTGAATACGATGATACAACAATGGGGGAAGAAGCTGAGCCGACAATGCGGGAAGAAGCTAAAGAAGAGGCATCAGATGAGCCCGCTGATGATCTAGGTCAGGCCATTGCTGATGCAAAGAGAAACTGCGCAAGTGATCTGGAGAGGACGAAGTTGCAGCGCATGTTAGAGGATCACAAGAAATTGTTGTACCCGAATTGCGAAGCTGACAAAAAAAGTTGGGCACCACACTTGAATTGTTGCAATGGAAGGCAGAGAATGGTGTATCTGACAAGGGATTTGGAAAGTTGCTGGTAATGATAAAGAATATGCTTCCAAAGGACAACGAATTGCCCGAGAGTACGTATGAAGAAAAGAAGGCTGTCTGCCCTCTAGGGTTAGAGGTGAAAAAGATACATGCATGCCCTAATGACTACATCCTCTACCGCGGTGAGTACGAGGATTTGAATGCTTGCCCGGTATGCGGTGCATTGCGTTATAACATCAGTCGTGATGACCCTGGTGATGTCGAGGGCGAGCGCCCCAGGAAGAAGATTCCTGCCAAGGTGATGTGGTATGCTCCTATAATACCACGGTTGAAACGTTTGTTCCAAAACAAAGAGCATGCGAAGGCGATGCGGTGGCACCCAGAAGACCGTAAGAAAGACGGAAAGTTGAGAGTACCCGCTGACGGTTCGCAGTGGAGAAAAATCGAGAGAAAGTACTGGGAGGAGTTTGCAGGTGACCCAAGGAACGTATGGTTTGGTCTAAGCACAGATGGCATTAATCCTTTTGGGGAGCAGAGCGGCAACCATAGCACGTGGCCTATGACTCTATGTTTGTATAACCTTCCTCCTTGGTTGTGCATGAAGCGGAAGTTCATTATGATGCCAGTGCTCATCCAAGGCCCTAAGCAACCCGGCAACGACATTGATATGTACCTAAGGCCATTAGTTGAAGAACTATTACAGCTGTGGAATGGAACAGGTGTACATGCGTGGGATGAGCACGGACAGGAAGAATTTAACCTAAAGGCGTTGTTGTTCGTGACCATCAATGATTGGCCTGCTCTTAGTAACCTTTCAGGATAGACAAACAAGGGATACCGCGGATGCACGCACTGTTTGGATGATACCGACAGTATATATTTGGATAGTTGTAGGAAGAATGTGTACCTGGGACATCGTCGATTTCTTCCGACAAGGCATCCCGTAAGAAAGAAAGGCAAGCATTTCAAAGGTGAGGCGGGTCACCGGACGAAGCCTCGCCACCGTACTGGTGCTGATGTACATGATATGGTCAAGGATTTGGAGGTAATCTTTGGAAAGGGTCCTGGCGGAAAACCTGTTCCGAAGGACGCTGACGGACGCGCACCCATGTGGAAGAAGAAATCTATATTTTGGGACCTGCCATATTGGAAAGACCTAGAGATCCGCTCCGTAATCGACGTGATGCACGTGACGAAGAATCTTTGCGTGACCCTGCTTGGCTTTTTGGGCGTGTATGGGAAGACAAAGATACACCAGAGGCACGGGAGGACCAGCAACGTATGCACGGAAAAGACAGCATACATCAGGGTCAGGCCAGCTATGCTCTTACCAAAGAAGAGAAGGAAATCTTCTTCGAATGCCTGCTCAGCATGATGGTACCGTCTGGCTTCTCATCGAATATAAAGGGAATAATAAATATGGCAGAGAAAAAGTTCCAGAACCTA
>NW_021190185.1:0-588 GCF_002162155.2 Triticum dicoccoides | reverse complement strand
CGCTACAGGGGCGCGTCGCCGCCCGACCACCTCGCCGGCAACGCCGCGGGTGGATAAGGGCCCCTCCCCTCGACGCCTCGACCTCCTCCCCACCTACCTCCACCCACTCCCCTGCTCGCCCTCTCCGCTCTCTCCCTCACTCCCCAGATCCCCTCCCCACCTCAACCGAGCGCCGCCGTCGCCATGGCTGTGCCGTAGCCGCGGCCACCGCCTACCCCGCGCCTCGCCAGAAGGTCCAGGAGGCTCGCTGTCGACGCTTCCTTCGACTTCCTCACCGGAACAAGGCGGGGAAGCCCCATCAGCGTCGCCATCGTCCTGTCTTCCCCAACGGTCCCCGCCACCACTCGTCGGCGATTCGTCGCCCCCAGCACCGGCCCGACCTCCCTCGAGCCCCCTGCCACCCCCTACAGCTCCCGGTGAGCCACCACGTCTCTCCCCTCGCTCCCCCGCACGGATCCATCACCGTAGCCTCCGCGCCATTTTTGCCCGAACGGAGCTCCGCCACCGTGGCTGCTGCTATCGCCACAGGCGTTGTCGAGCTCGGCTGAGCTCGCAGTCGTGCCCGCCGTAACCGTAGGATTCGAATGT
>NW_021190184.1:0-948 GCF_002162155.2 Triticum dicoccoides | reverse complement strand
CAAAAGGCATGACTAACCACTCATATAATCCAAACTTAGTTTTAAATGCTGTTTTCCATTCATCTCCCAATTTCATACGAATTTGATGGTAGCCACTACGCAAATCAACTTTGGAGAATATTGTAGAGCCACTCAATTCATCAAGCATATCATCTAGCCTAGGAATAGGATGACGATAACGAATAGTAATATTATTAATGCCTCTACAATCAACACACATACGTGATGTACCATCCTTTTTCGGCACTAGAATAATAGGAACAGCACAAGGACTAAGGGATTCGCGTATATAACCTTTGTCGAGAAGCTCTTGTACTTGACGCATAATCTCCTTCGTCTCCTCTGGATTGGTACGGTATGGTGCACGGTTTGGCAGTGAAGCACCGGTAATTAAGTCAATCTGATGCTCAATCCCTCGAATAGGCGGTAATCCTGGTGGCACGTCTTGTGGAAAAACGTCAGCGAACTCCTGCAAAATGTTAGTGACAACAGGAGGCAAAGAGGAAGGCACGTCCTCGAATGAAAATAATGCCTCTTTGCACACAAAAGCATAGCAAACAGATTTGCTGAAATCTAGCTCATCAATATCAGATTTGGTGGCAAATAAACATGCACTTTTCAATTTAATTTCAGAAGCAACACTAGATGGTTTATTGTTAGGCTTCATTTGTTGCTCAAATTCTTTTGCCACAATCTGATTTTCACTCTTATTCTTCTCCTGTTGTGCTTTATTAGCTCTATTAATATCATCTTTCAAAATGGAATCAGGAGTCATAGGAAGCAAAGTAATATTTTTATCCTTATGAACAAGAGTATAGTGATTGTTTCTACCATGGTGTACAGAATTTTTATCAAATTGCCATGGTCTACCAAGTAATAAGGAACATGCTTGCATAGGTACCACATCACAATCAACATAATCAGCATATGTAGAGATACTAAAATGCA
>NW_021190183.1:0-1234 GCF_002162155.2 Triticum dicoccoides | reverse complement strand
CAAACAGTGGTCAAACTGTCGTCAAACAATGGTCAAACTAATTATTCTAGAATATTAGTGTTACTAAATAATTATTTCAGTTATTTTGAATTTTGGTCAAATCTGGTCAAACTGTGGTCAAACTGTGGTCAAACAATGGTCAAACTAATTATTCAAGAAATATTAGTGTTACTAAATAATTATTGTTTTTTAAAACAATAGTTTTAAACTCAAACAGTGAAATGTGTCACTTCATGCTAAAGCAAAATTCATGAAGGTTAATAGGATTGACATCTTACTATTGTCAGGAAAACAACAAGTGCAGACTTGGAAACGAGAGAGAATAGAACCCAAAAGTTAAGCGTGCTCAGGCTGGGGGAGTGGGAGGATGGGTGACCGTTCGGGAAGTTAGATGATTTGGAATGATGAGGGGTGATTAGAGGATAAATTGAGCAGTGATGAGGGGTGGTGATTACACACTAGAGGTTAAAATAATTCAGAAATTTGAAAATAAAAAAATTCAAAAAAAATCATAAAATTTCCTTTAGTCCCGGTTGGTGTTACCAACCGGGACCAAAGGTGGAGCTCCACATGGCCGCGCCCTTTAGTCCCGGTTCTGGATTGAACCGGGACTAAAGGGGAGAGGCATTAGTACCGACCCTTTAGTCCCAGTTCGAAAACCGGGACTAAAGAGCCTTACCAACCGGGACAAAAGCCCCTTTTTCTACTAGTGTAAAGTCAAATGCTCTACAGCACCCGCTCGATTCGGGTCGTCCACACTCAGTCCTTCTATTCTTGATTTGTGACAAGAGCCTCCATGGAAGTGGCATTTGGAGAATATTAAATTTGATGTATTACCGTAATAGGATTATTGTTGATTAAGCCTATTTATGTTTTTTGAAATTAAAGCAATAGAATATGAAATTTGAGTATGGCGGTTGTTCAACCAAAAATAATCTGGAGAGCAATAATAAAATGAAGAATGGCTTCCCGGACATTCCTCACGGTGGTGGTGGCCACAGCGGCATCGCTAAGCAACGGGTGGCGATTGCGAGGACCACAACATCTCGAAGCGGTAGGTGGTGGTGGCGTCCCTGGGCCAGTGCATGGGCGGAGATGCCCCTCATAGCCGACATCTGAATCCGCTCCATTCAGCTATGCCCGAGCTTCCAGGTCATTCCTCATGACATAGGTGGTGACCTACCCATGGATGTCACCCTTCTTCTGCCATGGTGAGCGACCTTGATCCCCCCCC
>NW_021190182.1:0-900 GCF_002162155.2 Triticum dicoccoides | reverse complement strand
CAAGTTTAATGAATTGCTCGCGCGTCTTCCACCACCACCACCCACTGCACCTAACGCACCTCTCCAACAACAACAACAACGACTACCTCCACGTCGCGAAGCAGACCTCCGCCGAGCAAGCCGTGTTCCTCTTGCGTTTGGCCAAACTGTTGGTGCTGCTGTTGATACTTCTGTGGCTCCTGCTGCTGATGCGGAGGAGGATGATTATGTGGGAGATTATGAGGATGAGGTTGATCAAAATCAACACTACGTGCAGCCACCTGTACCGCCACCAGCAGGTCGACCTCAGGTATATATTCGTAATGGTAGGCCTGCACCACCACCTCAGGTACGAGATGATGTCCATATTCCTAAACTGAAATTGAATATTCCACCATTTGAGGGTAGATATGTTCCTGATATATATCTTACTTGGGAGTTCGAAACTGAACAACTATTTACATGTTTACAATATCCTGAGGAGAGACGAGTTGCTGCTGCTGTTTGTGCTTTCACTAGTTTTGCATGTGTATGGTGGTCTGAACATTGTAGATTATATCCTATTCCAACTACTTGGGTTGCTTTGAAAACTGCTATGCGTACGCGTTGGGTTCCACCATATTATCAACGTGAATTGCTTCAAAAATTGCAGCGTTTAAGACAAGGGAAAAATTCTGTAGAAGAATATTATCAGGAATTACAAACTGGCATGATTAGATGTGGTATTGTTGAGGAGAATGAAGCTATGCTTGCACGTTTTCTGGGTGGATTAAATAGAGAGATTCAGACCATTCTAGACTATAAGGAGTATACTAATATCACTCGTTTATTCCATCTTGCTTGTAAAGCTGAACGTGAAGTGCAGGATCGACAAGCATTGGGGCGAACTAACTTTTCTGCAGGCCGACCTTCATCATGGAC
>NW_021190181.1:0-3100 GCF_002162155.2 Triticum dicoccoides | reverse complement strand
TGCCCCCCTCCACCATAACTCCCTCTCCATTAGTTAGCTAGCTAGATTCACCTGTCCTCCCCAGCAACTAGATCTAGCTAGCTATTTAGCCATTCACACTTTCGATCCGTATAGGTAGCGAAAGGCTCATCATCTAACCGCGTGTGCTCTCTTGATCGGTCTCTCTCAGGAGATATATAGGTGAGTAAAAAGTTGTTCATTTCAACAATGGGAATATGTGTGTGAATGAGAATGTGTGTTTGCGATATATGGAGAGATTTGTGCGAGTGTCATGCCCTCGAGTTGCTTATGTTTTGCCGAAATGTCGATTTATTTCCATTTTGGTGAATTTCGAACAAACTCAATATGTCCTTTTTTTAGGCAAGGTCATGCCAAAAATTTATATAACTTCGAAGCATGCATGCATTATTTATTTTATAACCCTTTTGCTTGTTATACCGTGCAGTCGGTCATGAAGGTGAGTGGATGGAAGATGGAGCGGTACATGCAATCCGAGGTGATGGACATGTATGCAAATAATCGGACTAGGATTAGATGTCCGTGTGCAAGATGCAAAAGAGTCCTTTTGGACCCTTTTAATCGTGGCACTTTGAACGCGCACCTGCTGATGAATGGTTTCATGGATGACTATACTCGATGGATAAGTGAAGAAGAAGATGATGATGAGGACGTCCACATGGCAGGGAATAACGACATGGCGGAGGGGCTAGACGAAGAGGTGACCAATCGACATGAAGACGATGGCGCCGGACATGGCGGCGGGGAAGAGTCCGGAAATGACGGTGGCAGAGAAGATTACGGACACGACGAAGAAGAGTTCGGACATGGCGGAGAAGAGGCGGCGGTCATGCCGCAGTCTTCGACGCAACTAAGTGCAGTCGTGCAGGACCCTCTTGTTCGAGACCTCCTTTGCAAGACTGCGACTAGCGAGAGAGCTGCTTCTAGAGAGGAAGCCAAGTTGGAGCAACTTGAAGTAGACTCGAAGACTCCATTGTATGACAGTTGCAATCCCGAGGTGACCCGATTGAGTTTCACGCTCGAACTTCTAAAGATGAAGGCCAGAAACAAATGGACAGACAAAAGCCTGAATGAGCATTTGAAGTATCTACATAATAAAGTTCTTCCCACGGGGAACTTGTGTCCTCCTAGTGTCGAGGAGGCCAAGAAAATCGTTTGCCCTTTTGATTTGCCGCACATTAGGTACCACGCATGCATCAACGATTGCATCATTTATCGGAAGGAACACGCGGAAAAAACCAGCTGTCTAGTGTGCAATGCTTCTTGATACAAGAAGGCGGGAAAGAAAGCTCCTCAGAAAGTTGTATGGTACTTTTGAATCACTCCCCGTTTGTAGCGGTATTTCGTAGATCCTAAGGAAGCAAAGCTCATGAGCTGCCACGCGGAGAGGAAGAAGCCCGACGATGGAGATGATCCGAAGCTGAGACATCTCGTAGATGGTAGCTAGTGGAGAGCATTCAACACCGTATATGGATTTGCTGCAGAAGATCCAAGGAACATCGTGCTTGGTGCGAGTACTGATGGCATGAATCCATTTGGAAACCAAACACCAACCACAGCACATGGCCCGTGTTTGTATGGATGTACAACCTCCCCAGTGGAAGTGCATGAAGACAAAGTACATACACATGAGCATGCTGATTCAAGGGCCGAAACAACCGGGAAATAGTATTATCCTATATATGGGGCTTCTGCAAGAGGAGCTAGACACATTACGGAAAACACCAGCATGGACATGGGACGCCAGCAAAGGAGAGTATTTCCATATGAGAGTCGCGCTGATGACGACGGTGCACGACTATCTCGGTTACGGGTACACCTCAGGCCAGGTGTGCCAGGGATACTGCAGATGCACGAGGTGCATGGATGATACAACGGCTCAACAGCTTACGTCAACGAAAGATGGCGGGTCCAAGAAAATCGTGTACATGGGGCATCGTAGATTGCTTGAGAAGGATGACATGTGAAGAAAGCATGGAGATCTATTCAATGGGTTGGCTAAGCATCAAGGACCTCCACCTAAGAGGAGCGCGCCGAAATCGACAAGCTGTTGAGAAACTGGGAACAATGCCCCACACCGGGAAAGATCAAAAAGGCGCCAAAGCCGCTGTTGAATGTATGGAAAACGAGGTTTGTTTTCTGGGACATGGAGTGCTGGCCCAATCATGACACACCTCATTGCCTTGATCAAATGCATATCACGAAGAATGTTCTCGAGAGCTTGCTTGGCACACTAATGAACTTGCCAGAGAAGACCAAGGATGGGCCGAAGGCAAGGAAAGACATGGAAGATTTGAAGATCAGGAAAGATCTCCACCGTAAAAAGTCCACACAGGAGACGAGGACGGGGGAGGGGAAAAGGGACAGAAAAGTCAACAAGAAGGAGGAGAATTATTGCCCCCCTTGTTGCTTCACCTTAAGTACGAAGGAGATCCATGAAGGAAATATGCCCTAGAGGCAAAAATAAATGTGTTATTTATATTGCATTATATCATGGTAAATGTTTATTATTCATGCTCGAATTGTATTAACCGGAAACTTAGTACATGTGTGAATACATAGACAAACAAAGTGTCCCTTGTATGCCTCTACTAGACTAGCTCGTAAATCAGAGATGGTTAAGTTTCCTAACTATAGACATGTGTTGTCATTTGATGAATGGGACCACATCATTAGAGAATGATGTGATGGACAAGACCCATCCGTTAGCTTAGCACTATGATCGGTTAGTTTGTTGCTATTGCTTTCTTCATGACTTGTACATGTTCCTATGAGTATGAGATTATGCAACTCCCGGATAACGGAGGAACACTTAGTGTGCTATCAAACGTCACAACGTTACTGGGTGATTATAAAGATGCTCTACAAGTGTCTCTGATGGTGTTTGTTGAGTTGGCATAGATTATTATTAGGATTTGTCACTCCGAGTATCAGAGAGGTATCTCTGGGCCCTCTCGGTAATGCACATCACTATAAGCCATGCAAGCAATGTGACTAATGAGTTATTTGCGGGATGATGCATTACGGAACGAGTAAAGAGACTTGCCGGTAACGAGATTGAGCTAGGTATTGAGATACCGAC
>NW_021190180.1:0-802 GCF_002162155.2 Triticum dicoccoides | reverse complement strand
GCTTTTCCTTGGGATTTGTTTAGTTAAAAGTTAGCCATTGCAACTTCGTGTACTTCGTTTGTGTCCAACGACCAGACCAAGACCGCTTACGGATCCCCACCATTATCAATACCTCATATATATTTGCAATATTCAGGTTGCTTTATCATATTCTTGCTCGTTCTTCGATTGCTTGCAGGAATAGACCTTCGTGGTCAGGCTGACCGTGCTTCCGGCATCGTCAGTAACCTCAGGAGATTGGTTTAGCGATTGCTAAGGCGCAACGTCGTGCACGTTTGTAGTCGGATCGTCAAAGTCGTCTCCACCAAATCGATAGTTATCATCTCATCGAAAGATCGGGACCCTCGCCTCTATCAAGTGGTATCAGTTTTCAGGTTGCTCGGTGAGAATTTCCAGTTTTCCTAGATTAGATTTATTTTCTTACCTATTATCCAAGAAAAAGCCACAAAAAAAAGTTAGATCTATTCATCCTTTCTCCAAGCCAGTCTGAGCCTTTGCAATTTTCTTTTCATTGTTTGCATTATTGAATTATCGGTTGCATCGCCGTGTCGAGTTGCTGGTCTTAGTGTCTAGTTCCTTTAGAGTTTCGAGTTCTGTTCATATTAGTCACGCAGCCGCTGCATCATTATCCCATCCGTTGTCCACCATCCCATCCACCAATTTCCACCACGTGCTACGCACTGTTTATTGTCATAATCATAGTTGAGGTCACTCACATCTTCGCCAGATCGAATCTGCATCTTATCTAGTTTGTTTTGGAAAGAGGGAGAAAAAAAGAGAGAAAAAAACGAGAGAAAAAAAA
>NW_021190179.1:0-654 GCF_002162155.2 Triticum dicoccoides | reverse complement strand
AATAATTAATTAACTAATTAATTAATTAATTAGTGGATTAATTAAGTTAATTAATCATATTTAGATTAACCTAACTAACTAACTAATTTAATTAAACAGTAGTTAGATTAGTTAAACAATGATTAGGCTAAACAGTCAATGACCAGTGGGTCCCACACGTCAGCGACCCAGTCAACACCTCTGTTGACTGCTGATGTCATGCTGACGTCATGGTGACGTCAGCAGACACTATTCTGGATAATGTTGATTAAATTAAATAAATAAATTCTAAAAATGATTTAAATCTTTTAAAATTAATATAAAATAAACCGTAGCTCGGATGGAAAAACTTTGTACATGAAAGTTGCTCAGAACGACGAGACGAATCCGGATACGCAGTCCGTTCGTCCGCCACACCCTCCTAACCTATCGAACCCGCAACTTTCCCCCTCCGGCTCCTCTGCCCGAAAACACGAAACACCGGGGATACTTTCCCGGATGTTTTCCCCCCTTCACCGGTATCACCTACTACCGCGTTAGGGCACAACGAACACCGCGTATTGCCTTGATATATTTTGTGGTGCTTTGTTTGCTGTGTATTCATTATTTCTTCTCCCTCTTCTCTCCGGTAGACTACGAGACCGACGCTGCTGCTGACCAGTTCGACTACGGAGT
>NW_021190178.1:0-960 GCF_002162155.2 Triticum dicoccoides | reverse complement strand
TGATGAGCTACCCACTACTTTGATCACACCACCTATTTTAGAGGACTACGTTGATAATTTGACTTTGCCATGTGATCAAACAACTGAAATACCAACAATTTTGAGTGCACCCATTGAATTAACTATTGATGCAAAAGAACCAATGTTTAATCATTTTGATATGACCTCTAATCTTGGTGATGATTCTGTGTTGAATGACTTATTGCATGTTTGCTTATTTAAGCATGTTGTAGCATGTAAATTTGATGCAAGTAAGGTTTATTCACCAATGTTGGGATGGTTTAATGATGAACATTGTCAATCTTTTGAAATGAATAAGAGCTTCACTTATATGTGCAAACTGAGTTGCAATATTTTCATGCCTTCTACTTCTTGTGCTAATTTTTTGGCTTTAGATTTAATTAACTATGCAAGTTACTCATCTATTCATGTGTCATATATGCAAAAATCAAGGGAAGTAAAAATGGATGACATATACATATAGAACATGTACACCTTGTCTCTTTTGTTAGCCACATTTCAGATTAAGCAACGCCGAGGACGGCTTTATTTTCAAGAAGGGGAGGATGATGAGGACATGACTACCTTGGATATGACCAAAAATATTGCATATATGCATATTTTTCAGGTGATTTCTAGTGCAAACTATTCAATAATCTATTTGCGTTATCCAGAACAAAAATACTTCACACACTTTTGTGTTTTGTCTAATTGCAGGTGTATGGGACATTTGTACAATCCACATATGAAGATAAGGAAGAAAGAGATGTTTATTTGCTGTCCAAAAAGTTCTCTCACGTCACTTTTGGCCCAAGAGAAGATAGAGTCCAAGTCTCTCACGTTCTGGATTCAGATTCGGACTGCACAGACATACCTGACTCAAAATGCACACAAGTTTTTCATATGGACTCCGAATTGGGTGATTCTTTTTTTGTTGGAAACTAGATTTCGTGCACTTTC
>NW_021190177.1:0-1155 GCF_002162155.2 Triticum dicoccoides | reverse complement strand
TGACTGGTGTGCCGTCTGTGGTAGGCTTGGGCATCTTTACAAGGAGCATGGGAACGGGATCCACCCACCATCTGCCCTGGTGTTCAAGGACCTGCGAGCGAGCTGGGTAATGCGTACAGGAAGAGGCCCGGGGGGAGGCCGTGGCAATCGTGGAGGCAGGAGAGGAGGCCGTTCTGGTGGTAGGAACAACACCAGGTATGAAGAGGGCAATACTAGCTATGCTGGGACCAAGAACATGGGAAGAACAGGGACGGCTGCAGCGCCGGGGGCTGAGGACGTAGACATGGAAGACGCGACCAGGAAAAGGCTAGCGGCTGGACTGTTAGAAAGGACACAGAACGATACTGCAGGGCAGGGAAGGACTACAGCTGACAATAATCTAGCCTTGGTGCCTGTGGGCAGCTCTGTTGCCAGTCCACCACCGACGAGGGAGTTGAAGAGATCTAAGACTTTTGAAGAAGGGAATGAAGGATCAAACTCAGCAATTAAGAACTTGGCGGGCTCCTTCGAGGAGCGCCGCCGGGCCCAATGAGTACCATGTGTTGGAACTGCCGTGGCGCGGGCAAAGCCGCGGCGGTTCGTGAGCTTCGTGATTTCGCGAGGCAATTTGCCCCTACCCTGTTGTGCATAGTTGAAACACAAATAGATGGTAATAGGTTAGAAGCTTTAGCTGGTACGTTGGGTTATGATAATGCATATGCTGTTAGTAGTCAGGGCCGAAGTGGTGGCATTGGTTTGTTTTGGAATAATTCAATAAATGTTGAGATTTTTGGTTACTCTGATTATCACTTGGATGTTTTGGTCGAGGAACAGAACCAGGATAGGTGGAGGCTGACATGTGTATATGGGGAAGCACAAACAAATTTGAGGCACCAAACCTGGACAGTTTTGAAGAATATCAGTACTTTGAGCTCCTTGCCGTGGTTGTGCGTGGGTGATTTCAACGAAGTGTTACGTCCGGAAGAGCATGCGGGGGTTGGGCAGCGGAGTAATGCTCAAATACAAGCATTCCGAGATACTATAGATATTTGCATGTTGCAAGATTTGGGCTACTCGGGGCACTTTTGGACCTTTGAGAAAAAAGTTGTTGGAGGAAGCTACACAAGATGCAGGTTGGACAGAGCATTAGCTAATGCGGGATGGATGAACAAGTTT
>NW_021190176.1:0-1688 GCF_002162155.2 Triticum dicoccoides | reverse complement strand
AATTTCTGAACTTAATGATGATTTAGCTATTCGAGATAATGAATTGGGATATTCTCTTGAATATAGGCTCACAAAGTTCTGTCAAAAGAATGCTTATAATGATGAATTGGTTGTGCAATATGAAGGACCAAAGGAGGAACCTATACCTCCCAAGGTTGATCTTGGAGACTTTTGTCCCAACAAATTTAGCCCTTTTGATTACTTTTTCTTGCCTCAAAGAAAACTTGCTGCTGAACGTAGAGAATATGAAATGAGTTTTAACAATCTATCTTACTATTATGGCAATACCTAGATCTATTCTTGCTTGTTAGGCCTAGCTAGGGGCGTTAAACGATAGCGCTTGTTGGGAGGCAACCCAATTTTATTTTTATTCCTTGCTTTTTGCTCCTGTTTAGTAATAAATAAATTATCTGGCCTCTGTTTTGGTTGTGTTTTTTGTGTTTAATTAGTGTTTGTGCCAAGTAGAACCGTTGGGAAGACTTGGGGAAAGTCTTGTTGAACTTGCTGTAAAAACAGAAACTTTAGCGCTCCCGAGAACTGCTATCATTTTTATTTGGAAAGTTACATTTAGTTAATTATTTTTTCAGATTATTAATAGATAAATTCCTCACGGCCAGCAATTTATTTTAGAATTTTTGGGGTTCCAGATCTTGCGCTAGCTACAGATTACTACAGACTGTTCTGTTTTTGACAGATTCTGTTTTTCGTGTGTTGTTTGCTTATTTTGATGAATCTATTGCTAGTAAAATAGTTTATAATCGATAGAGAAGTTGGAATATAGTAGGTTTAACACCAATATAAATAAATAATGAGTTCATTACAGTACGTTGAAGTGGTCTTTTGTTTTCTTTCGCTAACGGAGCTCATGAGTTTTCTACCTTAAGTTTTGTGTTGTGAAGTTTTCAAGTTTTGGGTAAGGATTTGATGGATTATGGAACAAGGAGTGGCAAGAGCCTAAGCTTGGGGATGCCCATGGCACCCCCAAGATAATCTAAGGATACCTAAAAGCCAAAGCTTGGGGATGCCCCGGAAGGCATCCCCTCTTTCGTCTACTTCTATCGGTAACTTTACTTGGAGCTATATTTTTATTCACCACATGATATGTGTTTTGCTTGGAGCGTCTTTTATGATTTGAATCTTTGCTTATTAGTTTACTATAATCATCCTTGCTGTACACACCTTTTGAGAGAGCCATACATGATTTGGAATTTGATAGAATACTCTATGTACTTCAGTTATATCTTTTGAGCTTTATAGTTTTGCTCTAGTGCTTCACTTATATCTTTTAGAGCACCGTGGTGGATTTGTTTTATAGAAACTATTGATCTCTCATGCTTCACTTAGATTATTTTGAGAGTCTTAATAGCATGGTAATTTGATTAAAATCCTAATATGCTTGGTATGCAAGATTAATAATAAAACTTTTGTATGAGTGTGTTGAATACTAAGAAGAAATTGATGCTTGATAATTGTTTTGAGATATGAGGATGGTGATATTAGAGTCATGCTAGTTGGGTAGTTGTGAATTTGAGAAATGCTTGTGTTAAAGTTTGTGATTCCCGTAGCATGCACGTATGGTGAACCGTTATGTGATGAAGTCGGAGCATGATTTATTTATTGATTGTCTTCCTTATGAGTGGCGGTCGGGGACGAGCGATGGTCTTTTCCTACCAATCTATCCCCTAGGA
>NW_021190175.1:0-4407 GCF_002162155.2 Triticum dicoccoides | reverse complement strand
GCCTGCTATGCTTAGAGTCGTGTCAGGTCTGGTTCATCTGGGTGATGGGCTGGAGTGAAATGATTATGTCGGTAATGAGAGTGGTGTGGTGAACACGATTTGGTAAAGGTATCGATGAAAGGCCATGTAGGAGTACATGGTGGGTTGTTTCATTGAAGCCGACCTTAAGCACTGAGATCTGTATGAGTGATTTAAGAATCAGCTACTACCATGCATTGGGCCCGAAACCAATGGACCCTCTCGGCTTCTTATTCACCCTAGTTCTCCGTCCAGGAGTTGCAAGTAGTTTCTGGTGTTTGTAGCCTACTGGAGGCCGTGGACAGCGCTGACCGTAGGGGTGGGCTGTGATGCGGTAGGTACGTGGCCGGGTGTACCGAATACCCGTTAGGTATCTCGGGAACCCTGTTCACATCGTTTGGGGCCGTATGGGAAACCTCGGTCGGACTCCCTGCGGATGGAACCTGAATAGGCGATAAACCTGGACTGGAGGCTTAGGTGATTAGGTAGGTCGTGGCCGACACCCACGTTGGGCTTCCGCTTGAAGGTTGCCGAGTACATGTCGTGTAATCGACGGTAAGTGGTGAGAGCGTGTATGAAGAAGTACCCCCTGCAGGGTTAACATGATCTATTCGAATAGCCGCGTCCGCGGTAAAGGACTACTTGGTTGCCTATACAGTTCATAGACAAGTAAATGGAAACTGTTAAAAACCTCAAGATAAGTGTGAGTGCCGAGGATGGCTCTTCCGTGGGAAGACGGAGATGGATCCTCGGTAGTGTATTGAATTGGTGAGTAGTGGACTCGTGTGCGCAAAACCATTTCAAGTTGGAGTATCGTAGGTTAGCCTAGCCAAGAGTCAAAGCTGGCTTGCTGCAATAACTCCACCAACCCTTCTTGATACTATGCATGTATGTAGGATCTGATGTAAGTCTTGCTGAGTACCTTTGTACTCATGTTGCTATAATCTACATTTTTACAGAAGACGCTGCAACCCCTTCTGATGGGTTCTATGTAGACGTTGACATCAACGAGTAGGCTAAAGACCCAGGTGGTGACCCTGAGCTTGTGAAGGACCACATAGTATAGCTAGGCTTTCCAAGCCTCTTTTATTTTACTAGTTGTCTGTACTCAGACAAGTTACTTCCGCTGCTGGTTTGTATGACTGTATGACTTGTATGTGGGGTCGTGAGACCCGTACCTTTGTGTATGTTATGTATGGCTCCCTGAGCCTTAAATAAAGTACTTGTGTCATAGAGTCATGTTGTGATGCTTCATTGTATTTGCACATATCGAGCATATTGTGTGTATGATTGAAATGCTTGGTATGTGTGGGATCTGACTATCTAGTTGTTTATCTTTAGTAGCCTCTCTTACCGGGAAATGTCTCCTAGTGTTACCGCTGAGCCATGGTAGCTTGCTACTGCTCTGGAACACTTAGGCTGGCCGGCATGTGTCCTTCTTCGTTCCTGTGTCTGTCCCTTCGGGGAAATGTCACGCTTTGAGTACCGGAGTCCTGTTAGCCCGCTACAGCCCGGTTTACTGGAGTCCTGCTAGCCCAGTGCTACAGCCCGGACCCACTTGCTGATGACCGACACGTTCGAAGCTGGGTCATGGATGCCTGTCCCTGTAAGTCTGTGCCACTTTGGGTTTACGACTAGTCATGTCAGCCCGGGCTCTTTATCATATGGATGCTAGCGACACTTTCATATACGCGAGCCAAAAAGCGCAAACGGTCCCGGGAAAAGGTAAGACGACACCCGTGGGGATACCGTGCGTGAGGCCGCAAAGTGATATGAGGTGTTACCAGCTAGATCGATGTGACATCGAGTCGGGGTCCTGACAGCGTTGGTAGCTTTAGTTGCATTAGCCCAACACACTCATATTGCCATGTTTCATGCATGCATCATATTGTTGCACATTGTTTGGTGATGCCTGTGTATCGTTATCCTTTACGACAGGATCTGTCCCCGAGGAGTACCGTGACTACCCTAACGAAGAACCGTATCCGTGCATCGAACCATCAGGCAAGCAACCAACCATTTGATCATATCGATACAATCCCATGTTCTCGCTCCTGCTCTCTTTTACTGCATTAAGACAACGCGATTCAAACTGCTGTGTGCTACGGTAGTTGAACCCATTTCCTCTGCATGACCTGTCATTGCCACAGTAACTAGATGAAACTCACTAGCATGTGTAGGAGTTGATTGAGCCATATGTATGTGTTGTTCCTACCTTGCTATGCCTGCTATGCTTAGAGTCGTGTCAGGTCTGGTTCATCTGGGTGATGGGCTAGAGTGAAATGATTATGTCGGTAATGAGAGTGGTGTGGTGAACACGATTTGGTAAAGGTATCAATGAGAGGCCATGTAGGAGTACATGGTGGGTTGTTTCATTGAAGCCGACCTTAAGCACTGAGATCTGTATGCGTGATTTAAGATACAGCTACTACCATGCATTGGGTCCTGAAATATGACCCCGCTCGACTTCTTATTCACCCTAGCTCTCTGTCCAGGAGTTGCAAGTAGTTTCTGGTGTTTGTAGCCTACTGGAGGCCGTGGACAGCGCTGACCGTAGGGGTGGGCTGTGATGCGGTAGGTACGTGGCCGGGTGTACCGAATACCCGTTAGGTATCTCGGGAACCCTGTTCACATCGTTCGGGGCCGTATGGGAAACCTCGGCCGGACTCCCTGCGGATGGAACCTGAATAGGCGATAAACCTGGACTAGAGGCTTAAGTGTTTAGGTAGGTCGTGGTCTACACCCACGTCGGCTTTCGCTTGAAGTCTGCCGAGCACATGTCGTGTGCAGACGCTAAGTGGTGGAAACATGTATGAAGAAGTACACCCCTGCAGGGTTATCATAATCTATTCGAATAGCCGCGTCCGCGGTAAAGGACTACTTGGTTGCCTATACAGTTCATAGACAAGTAAATGGAAACTGTTAAAAGCCTCAAGATAAGTGTGAGTGCCGAGGATGGCTCTTCCGTAGGAAGACGGAGATGGATCCTCGGTAGTGTATTGAAGTGGTGAGTAGTGGACTCATGTGCGCAAAACCATTTCAAGTTGGAGTATCGTAGGATAGCCTAGCCAAGAGTCAAAGCTGGCTTGCTGCAATAACTCCACCAACCCTTCTTGATACTATGCATGTATGTAGGATCTGATGTAAGTCTTGCTGAGTACCTTTGTACTCATGTTGCTATAATCTACATTTTTACAGAAGACGCTGCAACCCCTTCTGATGGGTTCTATGTAGACGTTGACATCAACGAGTAGGCTAAAGACCCAGGTGGTGACCCTGAGCTTGTGAAGGACCACGTAGTATAGCTAGGCTTTCCAAGCCTCTTTTATTTTACTAGTTGTCTGTACTCAGACAAGTTACTTCCGCTGCTGGTTTGTATGACTGTATGACTTGTATGTGGGGTCGTGAGACCCGTACCTTTGTGTATGTTATGTATGGCTCACCGAGCCTTAAATAAAGTACTTGTGTCATAGAGTCATGTTGTGATGCTTCGTTGTATTTGCACATATCGAGCATATTGTGTGTATGATTGAAATGCTTGGTATGTGTGGGATCTGACTATCTAGTTGTTTATCTTTGGTAGCCTCTCTTACCGGGAAATGTCTCCTAGTGTTACCGCTGAGCCATGGTAGCTTGCTACTGCTCTGGAACACTTAGGCTGGCCGGCATGTGTCCTTCCTCGTTCCTGTGTCTGTCCCTTCGGGAAATGTCACGCTTTGAGTACCGGAGTCCTGTTAGCCCGCTACAGCCCGGTTTACCGGAGTCCTGCTAGCCCAGTGCTACAGCCCGGACCCACTTGCTGATGACCGACACGTTCGAAGCTGGGTCATGGATGCCTGTCCCTGTAAGTCTGTGCCACTTTGGGTTTACGACTAGTCATGTCAGCCCGGGCTCTTTATCACATGGATGCTAGCGACACTATCATATACGTGAGCCAAAAGGCGCAAACGGTCCCGGGAAAAGGTAAGACGACACCCGTGGGGATACCGTGCGTGAGGCCGCAAAGTGATATGAGGTGTTACCAGCTAGATCGATGTGACATCGAGTCGGGGTCCTGACAGCGTTGGCATCAGAGCCGGACTGCCTGTAGGTTCTCCAAGCCAAACTGGTCGATGTTGAGTCTAGAAATTCTTTAGTTATATGTAGGGGAATTGTTTGTGGGTTGGAACGTAAGGCTCTTTTTACTCCTTATACCTTATGACTTTCTGATCTGAGTCAGTCCATTCTTCCACCGGGGGTTAAGAAATTAGGATCTGTTCTCTCTATCAGGATCACGAGTTACTAATCAGTAGTACCTTATAAGTTTGATGGTTACCAGCCTAGTTCAGTTCTACTACCACATTATGTTGCCAGAATGGTTTCAGAACTTTGATATGATGATGATGAGTG
>NW_021190174.1:0-1245 GCF_002162155.2 Triticum dicoccoides | reverse complement strand
AACATATCTACCCTCAAATGGTGGAATATTCAATTTCAGTTTAGGAATATGGACATCATCTCGTACCTGAGGTGGTGGTGCAGGCCTACCATTACGAATATATACCTGAGGTCGACCTGCTGGTGGTGGTACAGGTGGCTGCACGTAGTGTTGATTTTGATCAACCTCATCCTCATAGTCTCCCACATAATCATCCTCCTCCGCATCAGCAGCAGGAGCCACAGAAGTATCAACAGCAGCACCAACAGTTTGGCCAAACGCAAGAGGAACACGGCTTGCTCGGCGGAGGTCTGCTTCGCGACATGGAGGTAGTCGTTGTTGTTGTTGTTGTTGGAGAGGTGCGTTAGCTGCAGCGGGTGGTGGTGGTGGAAGACGCGCGAGCAATTCATTAAACTTGTTATCGAGCTTTGTTTCGAACGTCTTCTCAAAGCCAGTGATCTTCTCCATGGCCTCTTCAAAATTGTTCAGCACATCTTGCATTTGTTCAGTCATCATTTGCTGAAACTTATCATGAAGCTCCTTGTTCGATAAATTCTCCCAGTCAATCTCGTCGGCTTGTGATCCTGGCATGGTTAGCAGCAACAGAAACACACAAGAATATGATCCTACAGACTACGAACAAGTGGTGGTGGTGGGTGTCACAAATCCGTCAAGCAACTCTCAAATTCTTACCAGTTCTTACCCAGCAGCAGGCGGTGATCGGCAACCGTTGTAGTCAAAAACTCTCAAAGCTTGGATAGAGCGATTACCAGGGAGAGTCAAACGCACGACGTAGATGTATGTGGAGCTGGGAAGGCTTATACTATGGTGGCAAAAAGGGTCAGCAATAATCAATTCAGAGATGCAAAGTTGAATAAACGCTCAACGACGGTACTGTGCTGGTCCTAGGCTAGACTGTGCTAGAGACGCGAGCCTAGAACACTAACAAAATCACGGCGCGGCACGTAAACAAGGGAAAAGCACACTCTGGAATTTTTTTTCGCTCTTTTTTTGTTTTTTTTTTGCGAAAAATCACTATAATGGCGAGTGTCTCAAAACTCTTCTTAGCTCAAACTGACAGGATGGGCACGAAATTTTTTTGACCAATTTTTTTTTTTGACTGCCCGGACCCAAAAACTGGAAACGGGTCAAAAAAAACTTCCTATAATGGCACCTGTCTCAAAACACTCAGAAACACCTAAAAATAGGATAGCCAGAAATTTTTTCGAAAAATGCGTTTTCGAAAAATTTTGGGCCTAAACGGAG
>NW_021190173.1:0-2170 GCF_002162155.2 Triticum dicoccoides | reverse complement strand
GCGTCAATATTACTTAATACTCGGAGCGCGATAAAATCAAGAGTTTTTTTGCACGACATGGGCACACGTGCTATAGGAACTATGGTATTTTTTCATAATTTTTGGTGATGGAGAAGTATCCAAAAAATTCCCTATACGCGGATTGCCCTTCGCGCGTCTACGGCTGTGGCCGGCGGCCTCCGGGGGCTAGCATGCCGCCAAATCTTGCGTAGGCGGCCTCTCACAAGTCTGGAAGTGTTGTGGCGGTTGCAAACAGCCGGCACGCGTGTCCGGGGTGTGCCCCCCCTCACGGACGGCGCCGCCGCCGGCACTTGGAGGGGGCAAACGGACGCGTGGGGTCTACACGGAGGGGATCTTGCTGTGGGTCTGGCCCGGATGTTGCACCAAAGTGTTCTTATGGGCTGACCTAACACAACCGGGTGGGGAGGTCCACTGGTCAAAGCCCATCCTTGCAAAGTCAAAGGGCTAGATCCCGTGGTCAAATGCTACAGGGTTAGGCGGGACGGGGGCACTGGGGGGTAGCAATGCCACCAGAGCGTCGCACCGGGCCCTCATAGATGCGCGGTGGTGTGGTGGCATGTCTGAAGAGGCGGGACGCATCTCCGGTGCGTGGCCCCCCCTCACGGACGGCGATGACACGGTAGTAGACGTTTTGCGGTAACGATGCGGCGTCAATATTACTTAATACTCGGAGCGCGATAAAATCAAGAGTTTTTTTGCACGACGTGGGCACACGTGCTATAGGAACGATGGTATTTTTTCATAATTTTTGGTGATGGAGAAGTATCTGAAAAATTCCCTCTACGCGGATTGCCCTTCGCGCGTCTATGGCTGTGGC
Organism: Triticum dicoccoides; assembly: GCF_002162155.2. Classification (NCBI taxonomy): domain Eukaryota; kingdom Viridiplantae; phylum Streptophyta; class Magnoliopsida; order Poales; family Poaceae; genus Triticum; species Triticum dicoccoides. Next base: position 1,332 of record NW_021190173.1, on the reverse strand, counting down.
CGGCAGCCTCCGGGGGCTAGCATGCCGCCAAATCTTGCGTAGGCGGCCTCTCACAATTCTGGAAGTGTTGTGGCGGTTGAAAATGCCCGGTACGCGTGTCTGGGGTGTGCCCCCCCTCACGGACGGCGCTGCCGCCGGCACCTGGAGGGGGGAAACGGACGCGTGGGGTCTACACGGAGGGGATCTTGCTTTGGGTCTGGCCCGGATGTTGCTCCAAAGTGTTCCTATGGGCTCACCTAACACAACCAGGTGGGGATGTCCACTGGTCAAAGCCCGTCCGTGCAAAGTGATCAAAGGGTTAGATCCCGTGGTCAAACGCTACAGGGTTAGGCGGGACGGGGGCACTGGGGGGTAGCAATGCCACCGGAGCATCGCACCGGGCCCTCATAGTTGCGCGGTGGTGTGGTGGCATGTCCGAAGAGGCGGGACGCGCCTCCGGTGCGTGCCCCCCCCCCTCACGGACGGCGATGACACGGTAGTAGACGTTCTGCGGTAACGATGCGGCGTCAATATTACTTAATACTCGGAGCGCGATAAAATCAAGAGTTTTTTTGCACGACATGGGCACACGTGCTATAGGAACAATGGTATTTTTTCATAATTTTTGGTGATGGAGAAGTATCCGAAAAATTCCCTCTACGTGGATTGCCATTCGCGCGTCTACGGCTGTGGCCGGCGGCCTCCGGGGGCTAGCATGCCGCCAAATCTTGCGTAGGCGGCCTCTCACAAGTCTGGAAGTGTTGTGGCGGTTGCAAATGCCCGGCACGCATGTCTGGGGTGTGCCCCCCTCACGGACGGCGCTGCCGCCGGCACCTGGAGGGGGGAAACGGTCGCGTGGGGTCTACACGGAGGGGATCTTGCTGTGGGTCTGGCCCGGATGTTGCTCCAAAGTTTTCCTATGGGCTGACCTAACACAACCGGGTGGGGAGGTCCACTAGTCAAAGCCCGTACGTGCAAAGTCAAAGGGCTAGATCCCGTGGTCAAACGCTACAGGGTTAGGCGGGACGGGGGAACTTGGGGGTAGCAATGCCACCGGAGCGTCGCACCGGGCCCTCATACATGCACGGTGGTGTGGTGGCATGTCCGAAGAGGCGGGACGCATCTCCGGTGCGTGGCCCCCCCTTCACGGACGGCGATGACACGGTAGTAGACGTTCTGCGGTAATGATGCGGCGTCAATATTACTAAATACTCGAAGCGCGATAAAATCAAGAGTTTTTTTGCACGACATGGGCACATGTGCTATAGGAACGATGGTGTTTTTTCATAATTTTTGGTGATGGAGAAGTATCCGAAATATTCCCTCTACGCGGATTGCCCTTCGCGCGTCTAC
>NW_021190172.1:0-3400 GCF_002162155.2 Triticum dicoccoides | reverse complement strand
ACTTCATGGCCTATCATTTTAATATAAAGTCTTGTTCGACAAAGCTGTCATATAAAATCCAAGTCCTTTGTTAGACCTTGACAAAGAGAATGGAATAGGAAGGACCAGCATATGATGGGGGCGAGAGGAACTAAATGAACGATTTTGCAATGGCCAACATTGACAAAAGTAAATACCTCGTCTAATCTTCATTTTTTTTATTTTTTTGTACTTAATCACACACTAGATACATGTAGTGAGATATTAGTTAGACCTTATGTGTTGTTAATTTTAGTAAGCTGTCTAAAGATATCAAATATATGCATGCACATACAAATATGGACACTACATTTATGCAACATGCAAATTAATCTGTCTCGAGACACATGGTATTGTTCTTTTATATTGTCTTATATTAAAACAAGTTCAATTTAAATTCATTTTGAGGGGCAATTAACATATAAAACATGTAACCAAATGAACATGGAATTTATAACAAATATTTTAAATTTGCGGAACTCAAAAGGCTAGTCATTAGGAACTTATAAGTACACGGAGCATTGTATATTAAGAACATTTTTTTTGATGTACTTAGATAACATTGTAGATTGGTAAAAATATATAAGGAACTATGAAAGTTTAGTATAAAACTTCAATAGCTTCTGCCAACCTGGAGTTTCTAACATTATATGCGACGCATATGTGTTGGTTCCAACGTCAAAGGCAGAAGATTAGCGCTTTGACTGCCCTCTTCTCGACTATCATATTTGCGAGCACTCGGTACCGATAGCGCCATGACGAGGCTGGAAATGATGGGCAGGATCGGTCCTGAGATTTCGGTGGCCCGGGGCGAAAGAAGAACCTAGGGGTCCCTATAATATAAACCTCACTTGGGACATTTACAGGCCTCACATCTGTTTACAAAAATATGTTGCTAAAGATGCATATGCTTCTTATAGTATGAAAAAAGCAATCAAATAAGGCAACAATCCATACCTCGGCCATCATCAACGCATCTTGTGCCTCTTATGCATGTTTTTCATGTTAAGTTTTTTTGTTTCTGGACGAATGCACCATATTTTTACGTCCCGTAAATTTTATCTTACTTCATACGTAAAAAGGAAACATAAGAAAATATATAATCACTGTAAAATAAAACTTATGTTATGTAAAATTACGAACGTGAAAACATAGTGTAAAATATACATAAAATGCAACTTTTCGAATCATATAACCTATGTTTTTGTTTTCTTGTGCAAAATTTTAGGTACTAAATCAATATGAATATTATATGTGTATTACAAATTTAATTTATTTGTAAAACAATCGTAAGATTACCTCGGGTGAAGAATAACTTATTCTGCACCCTGTGCAGAATAAGTTTTTCTTCACCCTAGGTAATTTTACAATCGTTTTATAAATAAATTACATTAGGAATACAAATAATTACATTCATATTAATTAACTGCATGAAATTTGGAATAAGAAAAAAAATATAGGTCCTAAGACCAGAAAAAATATATTTTACTTACATTTACACTAGTTTTTCTAATTTTCTTTGTTTCACCACCGGTTTTGTTTAGTTTTTTTCCTTTTTCCCTTCTTTCCGTGTTCTTTTTTCTCAACGCATTTCTACTTATTTTCAATATACAATGCATATTTTTAGTATTCATATGGAACATTTTATTATACACACTGCAGACTTTTCAAACACACAATGTACCGTTTTTTCGAATACCTGGTATTTTCACATACCTGTTGAACATTTTTTGAAACTATGCATACATTTCTTTCTTACATTGTATACAGATTTTTATTTTAATGTCATTAAAATTTTGCCAAATGCATGCATATTTCTTTCAAATGTCAGATATTTTTTTCAATGGTACTTAACCTCAATAAACTTTACCCAGGAAAGTTCTAATTCTTTTGTAAATTCATATGAATTTATTACTAATGCAATTTCTTCTGTAAGTCTAGCTATCTTTGGTTTATTCATAGCATATATCTTCTATGGATCCACTTATTCTTTTTTGCAGAATGTGGATTTAATAAACTCTTTTTACAAAGGAACGTTTCTTTATACTACTAGAATATTTGTTTTGCATTTTATAAACATAAAAAAAATGGAATATCACATACATTTTCTTGAAACAGTGGAGCATTTGTTTTGAATGGTATGAATTTTATTTAATCATGTGTACATTTTTCTACATTTTATAACATATATTGTTTTTTTAAATTACGTACTCACTCGATCGGTCCCTCCTATCCAAATTACATGATGCAGCCTCTACACAATGTAATTTTATACCTCTATACAATGTATTTTTTATAATTTAGCGGCTCCGTTATTTAATTTGGATCAGAGGGAGTACATTTTTTAAAGACGCGAACATTTTTTAAATGTCAAAGACATTTTTTTGAATGATATGAACAGGTTTTAAAAATTACATTAACAAATTTATAACCAACATAATATTTTATCATTTTGTTTAAAATATATGTTTTGAGATATATGTATTTTGAATATTTTGAAAAGTATTTTAAAACAACAAAGAATAGAAAACAAAGAAAAAAGATTAACCTGCATGAATCTACTTGTTCAGTCCCATTAGTAGCGATAATGAGGCGAGACACAATTGCTCCCTGCCCATTAGATGTTCCGCGCTAATTAGTAGGAGGGCCTTCGATCAGAAATAAATGTGGGCATCGTATATATGGTTGCACAATTCCTATTTGGCGCTTGCAGCGCCGTTTATAACGTTACTGTTTCAATGCACATGTAAGTCCCGAGCGGAACACTCCATTCCCCAGTTTTACGAAGCTTTTGGATGCTTGCAGGAGGTTTTCCTTTTTTTTATTATTTTAGACCGGTTTTCATCCGGTTTTTCTTTTCTTTTTCCCTCTTTTTTTCAAAAGATAAAACTATCTTCAAAATCACAAAAAAAATCAAATTCGTTTGTTTCCAAATTCATGAACCTTTTTCCAAACCCTTTGATTTTTTTAAAATGACATTTTTCCAAATCCATGAACTTTTTCAAAGGCATGAATTGTTTCAAATGTTTGAACTTTTTCCCAAATTCATGAATTTACTTATCATAGTCGATGTAGTTCTCTGAAATTTATTGGGTCTTTTTCAAAATCCATTATTTTTTTAAATAAATTAAACTTTTCATATTTGTGAACTTTTTTATAAATCTATGATTTTTTCAAATCCACTTCTTTCAAATTTCGATTTTCTACGAATTTCCCAATTCGTTTTATTATTAAGAGCATTTGGTGTCAATCAAGGCAACTTCCAATGTTATTCATATTTTTTTGATAATAAAAATATAAAGCATGTTAAATTTGTGGATGGGCAAACACTATCATTTTTGGGCCAATACTTTTTTAATTAATATGCAAATTTCTGAATTTT
>NW_021190171.1:0-1178 GCF_002162155.2 Triticum dicoccoides | reverse complement strand
CATACCTTTTAGCATCCTTAGGATCGACAAAACTTTTCTGATTGTATTGCATACAACCTTTCCTTACGAAAACTAGTAAGGAAACTTGTCTTGACATCCATCTGCCAGATTTCATAAATGCAGCTAATGCTAACATGATTCCGACGGACTTTAAGCATCGCTACGAGTGAGAAAATCTCATCGTAGTCAACTCCTTGAACTTGTCGGAAAACACTTCGCCACAAGTCGAGCTTCATAGATGGTGACATTACCATCCACGTCCGTCTTCTTCTTAAAAGATCCATTTATCTCAATGGATTGCCGATCATCGGGCAAGTCCATCAAAGTCCATGCTTTGTTCTGATATATGGATACTATCTCGGATTTCATGGCTTCTAACCATTTGTCAGAATTCGGGCCCACCATCGCTTCTCCATAGCTCGTAGGTTCATTGTTGTCTAGCAACATGACCTTCAAGACAGGATCACCTTACCACTCCGAAGTAGTACGTGTCCTTGTCGTCCTACGAGGTTTGGTAGTGACTTGATCCGAAGTTTCATGATCAATATCATAAGCTTCCACTTCAATTGGTGTAGGTGCCACAGGAACAACTTCCTGTGCCCTGCTACACACTGGTTGAAGTGATGGTTCAATAACCTCATCAAGTCTCCACCATCCTCCCACTCAACTCTTTCGAGAGAAACCTTTCCTCGAGAAAGGACCCGATTCTAGAAACAATTCATATTGCTTTCGGATCTGAATTAGGAGGTATACCCAACTGTTTTGGGTGTCCTATGAAGATGTATTTTATCCGCTTTGGGTTCGAGCTTATCATTCCTGAAACTTTTTCACATAAGCGTCGCAGCCCCAAACCTTTAAGAAACGACAACTTAGGTTTCTCTAAACCATAATTCATACGGTGTCATCTCAACGGAATTACGTGGTGCCCTATTTAAAGTGAATGTGGTTGTCTCTAATGCCTAACCCATGAACGATAGTGGTAATTCGATAAGAGACATCATGGTACGCACCATATCCAATAGGGTGCAACTATGATGTTCGGACACACCATCACACTATGGTGTTCCAGGCGGTATTAATTATGAAACAATTTCCACAATGTCTTAATTGTGTGCCAAAACTCGTAACTCAGATATTCATCTCTATGATCATATCATAGACATTTTATCCTCTTGTCA
>NW_021190170.1:0-1118 GCF_002162155.2 Triticum dicoccoides | reverse complement strand
TGTTGATGACCGACACGTAAGCGCACCTTGGGGTTCAACAACTATGCAAATCGCTTTGGGCCCCCAAAACGGTAAGTAATAGTCCACAAAACGTGTCAGAATTAGCAAAATTGTGAGTGTTGACGACAGACGCGTAAACGCACCCCGGGGATTGTCAATCATGGAAATCGCTCTAGGACCCCAAAACGGCGAGTAATAGTCCACGAAACGGATCAGAAATGGCAAAAATTGTGAGTGTTGATGACCGACACGTAAACGCACCTCGGAGTTCACAAATCGTGGAAATCACTCCGAGACCCCAAAACAGTGAGTAATAGTCCACGAAACGGTCAGATTTCACCAAAACTATGAGTATTGACGCCGGACATGCAAACACACCATGGGGATCGTCAATCGTGAAAATCGCTCCAGGACCCCAAAACGGGCCAGAATCGTGAGTAATAGTCCACGAAACGGACCAGAATTAGTCAAAATTGTGAGTGTTGATGACCGACACATAAGCACACCTTGGGGTTCGACATCAATGGAAATCGCTCTGGGACCCCAAAATGGTGAGTAATAGTGCACGAAACGGGTCAGACTCGACAAAAACCATGAATATTGATGACCGACACGTAAACGCACCCCGGGGTTCAACAATAGTCCATGAAACGGGCCAGAATCAACAAAAACTATGATTGTTGATGACCGACATGTAAGCGCACCTTGGGGTTCAACAACCATGGAATTCGCTTTGGAAACCCCAAAACCGTGAGTAATAGAGCACGAAACAGGTTAGAATCGACAAAAACCGCGAGTGTTGATAACCGACACGTAAGCGTACCTTGGGGTTCAACAACTATGCAAATCGCTTCGGTACCCCAAAACGGTTAGTAATAGTACACGAAACGGGTTAGGATTGGCCGAAACTATGAGTGTTGATGACGGACATGCAAACGCACCCTGGGATTGTCAATTGTGAAAATCGGTCCGGGACCCCAAAACGGTGAGTAATAGTCGACAGAACGGACAAGAATTGGCCAAAATTGTGAGTGGTTATGAGCGACACATAAACGCAACCCGTGGTTCGTCAATCGTCGAAATCACTTCGGGACCCCAAAACTGAGTAATAGTCCAAG
>NW_021190169.1:0-1068 GCF_002162155.2 Triticum dicoccoides | reverse complement strand
CTTAGAATCGGGACTTCAAAGACGTTTTGAATGTCATGGACCATATGAGATGTTCCAGGAGTTGAAGCTAATATTTCAAGCAAATACCCGAGTTGAGAGATATGAAGTCTCCAACAAGTTCTATAGCTAAAAGATGGAGGAGAATCGCTCAACTAGTGAGCATGTGCTCAGATTGTCTGAGTACTACAATCGCTTGAATCAAGTGGGAGTTAATCTTCCAGATAAGATAGTGATTGACAGAATTCTCTAGTCACCATCACCAAGTTAGTAGAACTTCGTGATGAACTATGACATGCAAGGGATAACGGAAACGATTCCCAAGCTCTTCGTAATGCGGAAATTGACGAAGGTAGAAATCGAGAAAAACATCAAGTGTTGATGGTAGACAAGACCACTAGTTTCAAGAAAAGGGGCAGAAGGAAGAAGGGGAACTTCAAGAAGAACAGCAAGCAAGTTGCTTCTCAAGTGAAGAAGCCCAAGTCTGATCCTAAGCCTGAGACTAAGTGTTCTACTGCAAAGGGACTGGTCACTGAAAGCGGATCTACCCCAAGTGATTGGCGGATAAGAAGGATGGCAAAGTGAACATAAGTATATTTGATATACATGTTATTGATGTGTACTTTACTAGTGTTTATCGCAAACCCTCAGTATTTGATACTAGTTCAGTTGCTAAGATTAGTAACTCGAAACGGGAGTTGCAGAATAAATAGAGACTAGTTAAGGGTGAAGTGACGATGTGTGTTGGAAGTGGTTCCAAGATTGATATGATCATCGTCACACACTCCCTATACTTTCGGGATTAGTGTTGAACCTAAATAAGTGTTATTTGGTGTTTGCGTTGAGCATGAATATGATTTGATCATGTTTATTGTAATACGATTATTCATTTAAGTAAGAGAATAAATTGTTGTTCTGTTTACATGAATAGAACCTTATATGGTTACACACCCAATGAAAATAGTTTGTTGGATCTCGATCGTAGTGATACACATAATCATAATATTGAAACCAAAAGATGCAAAGTTAATAATGATAAGTGCAACTTGTTTGTAGCACTGCCGTTTAGGT
>NW_021190168.1:0-991 GCF_002162155.2 Triticum dicoccoides | reverse complement strand
AAACGCATTTTGGGGTTCAACAACTATGGAAATTGCTTCGGGACCCCTAAATGTTGAGTAATAGTCCTCGAATCGCGTCAGAATTGGCCCAAACTGTGAGTGTTGAGGACAGACACGCAAACGCACCCCGGGAATTGTCAATCATGGAAATCGCTCTGGGACGCCAAAATGGTGAATAATCGTGCACGAAATGGACCAGAGTCGACCAAAATTGTGTGTTGATGACTGACATGTAAACGCACCACGGAGTTCGTCAATCGTGGAAATAACTGCGGGACGCCCAAAACTAATTAATAGTGCAAGAAACGGGCCAAAATCGGCCCAAACTGCGATTGTTGATGATCGACACGAAGCACACCATGGGGTTCAACAACCATGGAAATCGCTTTGGGGCCCCAAAACGGTGAGTAATAGTTGACAAAACGGGCCAGAAGCGGCCCAAAATGCGAGTGTTGCTAACCGACACATAAACGCACCCCGGTGTTCGTCAATCATGGAAATCACACCGGGACGCCAAAACAGAGTAATAGTCCAAGAAACGGGCCAGAATTGGCAAAAACTATGAATGTTGATGACAGACACGTAAGTGCACCTTGGAGTTCAACAACCATGGAAATCGCTCTGGGACCCCAAAGCGGCGAGTAATAGTGCACAAAACGGACCAGAATCGGCCAAAATTGTGAGTGTTGATGACCGAAACGTAAACGCACCACGGGGTTCGTAAATTGTGGAAATCACTCCAGGACCCCCGAAACTAAGTAATAGTCCAAGAAATGGGCCAAAATTCGGCCCAAACTGCGATTGTTGATGACATACATGTAAGCGCACCTTGGGGTTCAACAACTATGGAAATCTCTTCGGGACCCCAAAACGGTGAGTAATAGTCCACGAAACGAGTCAGAATCGACAAAAACCATGAGTGTTGATGACCGATACGTAAACGCACCCCGGGGTTTGTTAATCAAGGAAAGCACTCCGGGACCCCAAACCT
>NW_021190167.1:0-802 GCF_002162155.2 Triticum dicoccoides | reverse complement strand
TGCTACCGCGACGACGTCCGCCTTGACTCGCTTTACGTTAAGACAGGGTGGGAGTGGTGTCACGTGCTCGTCTCGGCGTCCGTCGTCCCTACCGCGACGACGTCCGCCTTGGCTCGCGTTACGTTAAGACAGGGTGGCAGTGGTGTCACGTGCTCGTCTCGGCGTCCGTCGTCGCTACCGCGACTACGTCTGCCTCGACTCGCGTTACGCTAAGACAGGGTGGCAGTGGTGTCACGTGCTCGTCTCGGCGTCCGTTGTCGCTACCGCGACGACGTCCGCCTCGACTCGCGTGACGCTAAGACAGGGTGGCAGTGGTGTCACGCGCTCGTCTCGATGTCCGTCGTCGCTACTGTCAGGACCCCGACTCGATGTCACATCGATCTAGCTGGTAACACCTCATATCACTTTGCGGCCTCACGCACGGTATCCCCACGGGTGTCGTCTTACCTTTTCCCGGGACCGTTTGCGCCTTTTGGCTCACGTATATGATAGTGTCGCTAGCATCCATGTGATAAAGAGCCCGGGCTGACATGACTAGTCGTAAACCCAAAGTGGCACAGACTTACAGGGACAGGCATCCATGACCCAGCTTCGAACGTGTCGGTCATCAGCAAGTGGGTTCGGGCTGTAGCACTGGGCTAGCAGGACTCCGGTAAACCGGGCTGTAGCGGGCTAACAGGACTCCGGTACTCAAAGCGTGACATTTCCCCGAAGGGACAGACACAGGAACGAAGAAGGACACATGCCGGCCAGCCTAAGTGTTCCAGAGCAGTAGCAAGCTACCATGGCTCAGCGGTAACAC
>NW_021190166.1:0-968 GCF_002162155.2 Triticum dicoccoides | reverse complement strand
GAGTTGATAAAGGATTATGACCTCAGTGTTCAATACCACCCTGGAAAGGCTAATGTGGTAGCAGACGCGTTGAGCAGGAAGGCTTGCTCCTTGAATGCTATGCTAAAGCACAAGCTACCCGCCTTGTATGAAGAACTTGAAAACTTCGGGTTGGAACTGGTTGCACCAGGATTCTTGGCCAACCTCGAAGTTAAGCCTACCTTGATGGATGATATCAAGAAAGCTCAGAAGGGGCATGAGAGTATTGAAGGCATCAAGAGGAAGAACAAGGCAGGCAAAGCCTCAGGATTCTCAGAGGATGAGGAAGGAATTGTGTGGTTTGGGAATCGCATCTGCGTGCCCAACAAGGTTGAGCTCAAGAACCTGATCTTGCAAGAAGCTCATGACAGCCCATATTCCATCCACCCTGGAGGCACCAAGATGTATCAAGACCTGAAGGAAAGAATTTGGTGGCACGGGATGAAAAGGGAGATTGCCACCTATGTTGCAAAATGCGACGTATGCCAGAGAGTCAAAGCTGAGCATCAGCGACCCGCTAGATTGTTGCAACCCCTTAAGGTGCCTGAATGGAAGTGGGACAGAGTCGGGATGGACTTCATCACCGGTTTACCCAGGTCAAGCAAGGGACATGACTCAATATGGGTCATCGTTGACCATTTGACCAAGGTGGCCCACTTCATTCCTGTCAAGACGACCTACAAGGGGAACCAGTTAGCCAGTCTCTACATCAACCGAATCGTGAGCCTTCATGGTGTTCCCAAGGAGATTGTGTCAGATCGAGGAACCCAGTTCACCTCAAGGTTTTGGAAGAAATTCCAGGAGGCTATGGGGACCAAGTTGTCCTTCAGCACTGCTTTCCACCCACAGACCGGAGGTCAGACCGAGCGAGTGAATCAAATACTCGAAGACATGCTCCGAGCCTGTGTCTTAGCTTATGGAGCTAAGTGGGAAGATTGCCTCCCTTTCGC
>NW_021190165.1:0-942 GCF_002162155.2 Triticum dicoccoides | reverse complement strand
TTGCGTAGGTAAGAAACGTTCTTGCTAGAAACCCATAGCAGCCACGTAAAACATGCAACAACAATTAGAGGACGTCTAACTTGTTTTTGCAGGGTATGCTTTGTGATGTGATATGGCCAAGAAGAATGTGATGAATGATATGTGATGTATGAGATTGATCATGTTCTTGTAATAGGATTCACGACTTGCATGTCGATGAGTATGACAACCGGCAGGAGCCATAGGAGTTGTCTTTATTTTTTGTATGACCTGCGTGTCATTGAAGAACGCCATGTAAACTACTTTACTTTATTGCTAAACGCGTTAGTCATAGAAGTAGAAGTAGTCGTTGGCGTGACAACTTCATGAAGACACGATGATGGAGATCATGATGATGGAGATCATGGTGTCATGCCGGTGACAAGATGATCATGGAGCCCCGAAGATGGTGATCAATGGAGCTATATGATATTGGCCATATCATGTCACAACTATATAATTGCATGTGATGTTTATTATGATTATGCATCTTGTTTACTTAGGACGACAGTAGTAAATAAGATGATCCCTTACAAAATTTCAAGAAGTGTTCTCCCCTAACTGTGCACCGTTGCTACAGTTCGTCGCTTCTAAGCACCACGTGATGATCGGGTGTGATGGATTCTTACGTTCACATACAACGGGTGTAAGACAGTTTTACACAGCGAAAACACTTAGGGTTAACTTGACGAGCCTAGCATGTACAGACATGGCCTCGGAACACGGAGACCGAAAGGTCGAGCATGAGTCGTATAGTAGATACGATCAACATGAAGATGTTCACCGATGATGACTAGTCCGTCTCACGTGATGATCGGACACGGCCTAGTTGACTCGGATCATGTGATCACTTAGATGACCAGAGGGATGTCTATCTGAGTGGGAGTTCATAAGATGAACTTAATTATCCTGAACATAGTCAAA
>NW_021190164.1:0-5611 GCF_002162155.2 Triticum dicoccoides | reverse complement strand
TTTTTTTAGAATGCTCTTGGCATGTCGCTAACATGTGATAGTTAACCGACCTTAATAGACGGCAGAAACGCAGTCCGCCGCACTTTGATAGAGACGAGGAGGGAGAAGCGATACAGGCTGTTGGATTACTAGAGATAGGTGTCACGCGGAAGCCAAGAAATATGGTGATAGCATGGGTTAGCCATGTACTAGTATGATGCAACTACACTGGGCTGCTGATACGTCCATTTTGCATCATGCTTTTATACCAATATTTATTGCATTATGAGCTGTTATTACACATTATATCTCAATACTTACGGCTATTCTCTCTTATTTTACAAGGTTTACCATGAAGAGGGGGGATGCCGGCAGCTGGAATTCTGGCTGGAAAAGGAGCAAACGTTGGAAACCTATTCTGCACAGCTCCAAAAGTCCTGAAACTCCACAAAAGAACTTTTTGGAATTAATAAGAATTTCGAAGCGAAAGAAATATGCCAGGGGGCCCACACCCTGTCCAGGAGACAGGGGGCGCCCCCCGCCCCTATAGGGCGCCCCCTATCTCCTGGCCCCCCAGTGGGCCTCCGGCGTCCATCTTCTGCTATATCATCACTTTTACCCTAGAAAAAATCATGGGCAAGCTTACGGGATGAAACTCCGCCGCCACGAGGCGGAACCTTGGTGGAATCAATCTAGGGCTCTGGCGGAGCTGTTCTGCCGGGGACACTTCCCTACGGGAGGGGGAAATCATCACCAACATCGTCACCAATGATCATCTCAACGGGAGGGGTCCATCTCCATCAACATCTTCACCAGCACCATCTCCTCTCAAAACCCTAGTTCTTTTCTTGTATCCAATCTTGTATCAAAACCACAAATTGGTACCTGTGGGTTGCTAGTAGTGTTGATTACTCCTTGTAGTTGATGCTAATTGGTTTACTTGTTGGAAGATCATATGTTCAGACCCTTTATGCATATTATTACTCCTTTGATTATGAACATGAATATGCTTTGTGAGTAGTTACGTTTGTTCCTAAGGACATGGGTGAAGTCTTGCTATTAGTAGTCATGTGAATTTGGTATTCGTTTGATATTTTGATGAGATGTATGTTGTCTTTTCCTCTAGTGGTGTTATGTGAACGTCGACTACATGACACTTCACCATTATTTGGGCGTAGAGGAAGGCATGGGGAAGTAATAAGTAGATGATGGGTTGCTAGAGCGACAGAAGCTTAAACCCTAGTTTATGCGTTGCTTCGTTAGGGGCTGATATGGATCCATATGCTTAATGATGTGGTTAGGTTTACCTTAATACTTATTTTTGTAGTTGCGGATGCTTGCAATAGGGGTTAATCATAAGGGGTTAATCATAAGTGGGATATTTTTCCAAGTTCGGGCAGTACCCAAGTACCGGTGCACCCACATATCAAATTATCAAAGTACCGAACGCGAATCAAATGAACATGATGAAAACTAGCTTGACGATAATTCCCAATGTGTCCTCGGGAGATCCTTCATTAGTATTACAAATTGTCCAGGCTTATCCTTTTCTACATAAAGGATTGGGCCACCTTGCTGGACTTTGTTTACTTTATTTACTTGTTACTCGTTACTATTTATCTTATCACAAAACTATCTATCACCTACAATTTCAGTGCTTGAAGAGAAAACCTTACTGAAAACCGCTTATCATTTCCTTCTGCTCCTCGTTGGGTTCGACACTCTTACTTATCGAAAGGACTAGGATAGATCCCCTACACTTGTGGGTCATCAAGACTCTTTTCTGTCGCCGTTGCCGGGGAGTGTAGCGCCTTTGGTGAGTGGAACTTGGTAAGGAAACATTTATATAGTGTGCTGAAATTTTCTGTTACTTGTCACTATGGAAACTAATCCTTTGAGGGGCTTGTTTGGGGTATCTTCACCCCAACCAGAAGAGCAAAGAGTTGCTCCTCAACCTACTGAACTTTATGAAAATATTTATTTTGAGATTCCTTCTGGTATGTGATACGTCTCCAACATATCTACTTTTCCAAACACGTTTGCCCTTGTTTTGGACTCTAACTTGCATGATTTGAATGAAACTAACCCGGATTGACGCTGTTTTCAGCAGAACTGCCATGATGTTGTTTTATGTGTAGAAAAGAAAAGTTCTCGGAATGTCCTGGAAATCCATGGTGGCACTTTTTGGAATTAATAATAATTTTTGGCGAAAGAATTAATGCCAGGGGGCCCACAACCTGCCCACGAGACAGCCCCCCCTAGGGCGCGGCCTCCTATCTCGTGGGCCCCCTGGACCTCCACCGACGTCAACTCCAACTGCATATATTCACGTTCGGGGAGAAAAAAATCAGGGAGAAAGTTTCATCGTGTTTTACAACACGGAGCCGCCGCCAAGCCCTAATCTCTCTCGGGAGGGCTGATCTGGAGTCCGTTCAGGGCTCCGGAGAGAGGGATTCATCGCTGTCGTCATCATCAACCATCCTCCATCACCAATTTCATGATGCTCACCGCCGTGCATGAGTAATTCCATCATAGGCTTGCTGGACGGTGATGGGTTGGATGAGATTTACCATGTAATCAAGTTAGTTTTGTTAGGGTTTGATCCCTAGTATCCACTATGTTCTGAGATTGATGTTGCTATGACTTTGCTATGCTTAATGCTTGTCACTAGGGCCCGAGTGCCATGATGTCAGATCTGAACCTATTATGTTTTCATGAATATATGTGTGTTCTTGATCCTATCTTGCAAGTCTATAGTCACCTATTATGTGTTTTATCCGACAAGGGAAAGTTTTGTTTTTGCCACTCTAGATTTCGCCAATTTTGCTTATGCTACTCTAAAATTTGACATCTCGCTTTTGCCACGCTTATTTTTGACAATGTATCGCAAATGCCACTCTGTCAGGTCAAAGCACGTTTTGACCAAACAGAGTAGGTAAAAGACCATTTTCCCCCTGGTTTTTTGTTTTGCTTTCGCCACTGCAGTTTTCGTAGTCTAAAATTTTGCTAATATCCGACAAGAACAACAGATCCATTGGTTCGACTGAGTTCATCTGCTAATAAGAAAAGAAAATTATAAACTAGTTAAGCAACCACACATCCATATATTCATACATCTCTGAATCATTACACTTTCACACACATCATCAGGAGCGCAAGGTACACCACATACGTATGCTGATACGCATCTCCCTCTCTCCAATTCAGCAACTTGAACACAAAACAACGTCAAGCACGCACAAAGCCCAACACATAGCATGCATCTCCGATTCACCATGTGTAGATCAAGTAGGAAGCAACCTAGACGGGGAGTGGAGCTACCGCATCTAGGACATACGGGAGCGCTGATTGGATTCAGCGGCACAACGCCATGGACGTACGGGAGTACGTCACAAGCATGGAGAAGAGCAACAGGAGACAAACGACGAGACGTGCCCATGCAGTCTGTGCTGATGACGAGGCGGGGCTCCGGAAGCGCACAACCGGCGTTGGAGATGAGATAGCGGCACGCAGGCCCATGGGCTCCCAGATCCCGAGTGAGCAGGGGATGCTTCTCCATCCCGGACGAGAGGAGGTAGGGGTGGTGGGTCGTTGCCGTCGCTTGGGCACGAGGAGAGCGGCGCAGTGTGAGGAGGTAGGCCCCGATGGTGGGGCTCGTCCACGAGGAGCGCAACCGGCGGCCAGGAATCGCGCTCGACCAGGCGGCAGTTGCGGCAGGAGCTGCACCGGCCGACAGGGGTGGAGCGCCGCGCGTCCGGCTGGAGGGGAGCCAGCTGCAATGGCGCGCGAGGAAGACGACTGGAGATTTTGGTGGCGCCGCCGGTGATTGGGTGCGGGAGTGTGCTGTGGGTAAGTTAGCTTAGGACAAGTATGTGTATAGATTAGGGCCCGGGTCACTACCAAAGTGGACCACAAGTCAATAGGGGCAACTTATGTCATTTTTGCAAAAACTGACAGGTTTTTTCTGGTCAACTCACGCAAGTGTAACCGAGTGGAATTTGTGATACATTGTAAAAAACTAAGAGTGGCAAAAGTGAGATGTCAAATTTTAGAGTGGCATAAGCAAAATTGGCAAAACCTAGAGTGGCAAAAACAAAATTTTCCCATCCGACAACCCCGAAGTGACAATAATCGGGATCGGTGATGACCATAGTTTGAGGAGTTCATGTATTCACTATGTGTTAATGCTTTGTTCCGGTTCTCTATTAAAAGGAGGCCTTAATATCCCTTAGTTTCTGTTAGGACCCCGCTGAACACGGGAGGGTAGGACAAAAGTTGTCATGCGAGTTCTTTTCCATAAGCACGTATGACTATTTACGGAATACATGCCTACATTACATTGATGAATTGGAGCTAGTTCTATATCACCCCATGTTATAACTATTGCATGAGGAATCGCATCCGGCATAATTATCCATCACTGATCCATTGCCTATGAGCTTTTCACATATTATTCTTCGCTTATTTACTTTTCCGTTGCTAATGTTACAACTACTACAAAAACCAAAAAACATTTATCTTTACTTTTGCCACCGTTACCTTTATTATCATACCACTTTTGCTACTAAACACTTTGCTGCAGATACTAAGTTATCCAGGTGTGGTTGAATTGACAACTCAACTGCTAATACTCAAGAATATTCTTTGGCTCCCCTTGTGTCGAATCAATAAATTTGGGTTGAATACTCTACCCTCGAAAGCTGTTGCGATCCCCTATGCTTGTGGGTTATCAAGACTAATTTCTGGCGCCATTGCCGGGGAGCATAGCTCTATTCTCTGAGTCACTTGGGACTTATATCTGTTGATCACTATGAAGAACTTGAAAGACGATCGAACTACTATTTTGCCCTCAACTACGAGGGGAGGTCAGGAACTGCCATCTAGCTCTGCACTAGATTCTCCTTCCGTTATTAGTAGGCTTGCGACACCTAAACCTACTACTGCTATGAATTCTGATATGTCGCATGTTATTGATGATGCCACTTCCGCTATGCATGATGAAACTACTTCTATGCGTGATACTACTTTGCCATTAGGTGAATTTCTTGATGAACAACTTGCTAGAGTTAGGGGGAATGAAAATATTGAAGAACCTATTAGTGATGATAGTGATGATGAAGGTTCCCCCAATGATTATGTATTACATGTTGTTCCTAAGGGTTATGTTATGAATGAAGCAGCTGCTATGGAAATTCTTGCTTGCAATGATAGAAATGATCTTAAGAAATTATTAGCTAAATGGAAGCAGCAGTCTCTTAATGCTAGAATGAAACCCGATCCTGCTTTTGCTACTTAACCTATCTGTGTTACTGATAAGGATTATGAATTCTTTGTTGATCCTGATATTATTACTTTAGTTGAATCTGATCCTTTTTATGGCCTTGAATCTGAAACTGTTGTGGCACATCTTACCAAGTTGAATGATATAGCCACCCTGTTTACCAATTATGAGAAGTCTTATTTATATATGCTTAAGATATTTCTGTTCTCATTAAAGGGTGATGCTAAGACTTGGTATAATTCTCTTGCTCCTGGTTCTGTGCGTAGTCCCCAGGATATGATTTATTACTTCTCTACTAAATATTTCCTTGCTCATAAGAAACAAGCTGCCTTGCGGGAAATATATAATTTT
>NW_021190163.1:0-2045 GCF_002162155.2 Triticum dicoccoides | reverse complement strand
TCTTGTTAAATCGAGAGTCATCTCCCTCACCATCATCTTCAGTTGCATTGGTCTTACTAGACTTCTTCCTCTGTGTAAAGGGAAATGCAGTCCACATTAGAAGATTAGGCATAAAAAAGAGACATAGAAAATACAGAAAGAATAACAAATGAAGGAAACAAATACAGTGCACTTCAACAAACCTTTGGAGCAGCATCCACCTCCTCGCCAGAATCACCACCAACATCTTCGTCGACATCATCATGGGCATGCTTGGGTACACTCTTAGATGAACCACAGTCTTTGCGTCTAGAAGGATGAACACCCTTCACATAATCAACAAGCACAAAGTCGTCGTCATCAGAATTAGGACCTTCAGTGACATGTAGTCGTTTGCACTGAGGATCATCACTCCCACCAACTTCAGCGGTTCTCTTGCCAAGATTCTTCTTCATTCCAGCAACACGTGGACTCCGTCGAGGTGCACCACCTTCCTCAGCAACAGTACCCAACCTCTTCTTCACTTGCCAAATTTACCATCCTTGGCACCATCTACAGTTCTCCTCTGCTTCTCCTTCTCAGCAAACTCTTTTGACTCAATTTCAAACCTCAACTTCTTCTTGCTTTGCTTCAACTCATATTGACGAAGCTGTTCCGGGACCATCCAATCCTGTGTAACTTCATCTGTACCATCAACAGACTGCGACTGTGTTTCAGACAAGACAGGACGTCTCTGATCAAAGCTCACGCCAACATTACCCTCTGCAAAATAATGGTCAATCAATTGAGTAACCTCCTCAAACCCAGGCGCCCCAGCATGGAAAACAGACACTGCGTCAAAATAAAGTTTGTCTATGCTTGTTAAAAATTGCACAAAAAGAACGAATGCAGTACAGTTAGACATATAAATGTAGTGCTCAACCATAAACTCAAAATAAAAAATAATGCATTGTACAAAAAACTTGCCTAATTAGGTAATTCACGATCTTCTCCTTTGCCTTCGCCTTCACATTCTCCTTACCGGCACCCTTTCCCTTCTCATTCCCCTTCTCCGTCACCATTATCTACAAAAAACAACACATAATATCTGCAGTCAGTACATCAATCAAGTGCAAATAATTCATCTTCTTCCTTCTGTAGCATAGAAAATCATCTAGTACTAGTGCAAATAAACATAATTATCTACTGAATCATCTCAGTTTTGTGAGGGTTACAGGTTAGAGACAGATTACCTCTTCCTCTTCATGGCGCTCGGTGAGGAACCAGGGAAGGACGGACCGACGGCGTGCTGGCCTTGCTGCCTCCCCAACGTACACGTGCTCCTCCAGCTCAGACTCGGACGAGATGGCGCCGTTGGTGAAGGGAGAGGCCGCGGGCAACGGCGCCGTCGCCTTAGGGTTAGGGTTAGGGATAGAACAGAGGAGGAGGCGCTGCCTCTGTTTGTGAGGAGAGCTAGAAGGAATCGAGCGAGGAGGGGGAATGGAACGATGGGAGGGGGGTTGCTTGGCTCAGTGGCTCGGTGCCTCGATCTATTGGACAGGTGATGGGCCTTGCGCCATTGGTCCGCTCGGTCGGCCCAGTTAAAGACCGGACCGGACCGAACTTTTTTCCGTCTCTTTTTTTGGGCTCGGACCGGCATATTTTCCTATCGGGGCTGGACCGTACGGGCCGGTCCTAAACGGGCCACGAGCAGGCCGCAAAGCCCGCTCGTGCCGTCCAGGCTGACCCGTGCAACACAACCATGTCGCCGTGAATGCACAGGGAGCTCGGGAGATGGGTCGACTTGCAGTGGTGGAAAACATGCAGGAGAAGTCTCCCACAGCCGTAGACGTGTGTCTCCGTGACCTCTGCTACGTGCGGCCACGGGGGCAAAACTATGGTCCTGGCGCCCTCTCTCTCTCTCTCTCTCTAAGGAAACGAAATGAGCTCTGCACCAGGGTGGATCGTCGGACGCAATATCTTATAGGCGAAGGAAGGAAGGAAGGCACGCACATGACTGGCTGTAAACGAAGAAACCTGCTGAGGGTTTCCTAATGGAAACGGAAAGTGGGCCCACTGCCTATTAC
>NW_021190162.1:0-1097 GCF_002162155.2 Triticum dicoccoides | reverse complement strand
TACCTCT
The DNA here is from genome assembly GCF_002162155.2 of Triticum dicoccoides. NCBI lineage: Eukaryota > Viridiplantae > Streptophyta > Magnoliopsida > Poales > Poaceae > Triticum > Triticum dicoccoides. The sequence continues at coordinate 1,090 of NW_021190162.1, read as the reverse complement.
TGGGGAAGCGATGTGAGGTATACACGGATCACAAAAGTCTGAAGTATATTTTCACTCAGAGGGAATTGAACATGAGGCAGAGAAGATGGCTGGAGTTGATAAAGGATTATGACCTCAGTGTTCAATACCACCCTGGAAAGGCTAATGTGGTAGCAGACGCGTTGAGCAGGAAGGCTTGCTCCTTGAATGCTATGCTAAAGCACAAGCTACCCGCCTTGTATGAAGAACTTGAAAGCTTCGGGTTGGAACTGGTTGCACCAGGATTCTTGGCCAGCCTCGAAGTTAAGCCTACCTTGATGGATGATATCAAGAAAGCTCAGAAGGGGCATGAGAGTATTGAAGGCATCAAGAGGAAGATCAAGGCAGGCAAAGCCTCCGGATTCTCAGAAGATGAGGAAGGAATTGTGTGGTTTGGGAATCGCATCTGCGTGCCCAACAAGGTTGAGCTCAAGAACCTGATCTTGCAAGAAGCTCATGACAGCCCATATTCCATCCACCCTGGGGGCACCAAGATGTATCAAGACCTGAAGGAAAGATTTTGGTGGCACGGGATGAAAAGGGAGATTGCCACCTATGTTGCAAAATGCGACGTATGCCAGAGAGTCAAAGCTAAGCATCAGCGACCCGCTGGATTGTTGCAACCCCTTAAGGTGCCTGAATGGAAGTGGGACAGAGTCGGGATGGACTTCATCACCGGTTTACCCAGGTCAAGCAAGGGACATGACTCAATATGGGTCATCGTTGACCATTTGACCAAGGTGGCCCACTTCATTCCTGTCAAGACGACCTACAAGGGGAACCAGTTAGCCAGTCTCTACATCAACCGAATCGTGAGCCTTCATGGTGTTCCCAAGGAGATTGTGTCAGATCGAGGAACCCAGTTCACCTCAAGGTTTTGGAAGAAATTCCAGGAGGCTATGGGGACCAAGTTGTCCTTCAGCACTGCTTTCCACCCACAGACCGGAGGTCAGACCGAGCGAGTGAATCAAATACTCGAAGACATGCTCCGAGCCTGTGTCTTAGCTTATGGAGCTAAGTGGGAAGATTGCCTCCCTTTCGCCGAGTTCTCTTACAACAACAGTTATCAGGC
>NW_021190161.1:0-896 GCF_002162155.2 Triticum dicoccoides | reverse complement strand
ATGGTATTTGGAAGAAGAAGATACCACGGACTTCAAGGACTATCGCAAAGGTTACTAATATCCTAAAGGCACTAGCAATTACTATCAACATGAAGTAGGTAGAGTGAATCTCGGGTTCAGAACCCAGGAGTAGAATACCTACTACTAAGTAGCATCACGGGATGCTTCCGAGAATAAAGGCCAGAATCTTCACACTAGGACACAAATCATGGCTAGACCACTAGATGATCCCCTAAGCACTTAGGGTCATAATAATAATTCCAACATATATGTCGAGGCAATAATTACCTCAACACACCGATTAGTGTGGTTAATCTGGCCCATGGGAACATCGGAAACAGAAGGAAGGGATTTGCAAATGCATTGGACTATTTAGAAACCTGGGATGACTCGGACAGCATAACGGCTATAAATGCTCAGAAAAGATTTGAGACATTCACAAATATGGTGGCATAACCACTCAGAAGCACAATATCAAGGTTCCGAGATCAACAATTAACATACGGAAGTAGTAGGAACTGAACTGAGACTTAAATCCAACAATCTTATAAGTCTACTGATTAGTAACACGTGATCCTAATAGAAAGAAGAGATAGCCTAGTTCTTAATCCCCGCAGGAAAGATAAGATGACTCAGATCAGAAGGGCATGAGGTATAAGGAGTAAAAAGAGCCTTACGTTCCATCCCACAATCAATTCCCTTATATAACTAAAGAATTTCTAGACTCAACTTCGACCAGTTTGGCTTGGTAATCCTACAGGCAGTCAAGCTCTGATACCAACGCTGTCAGGACCCCGACTCAATGCCACATCGATCTAGCATGTAACACCTCATATCACTTTGCGGCCTCACGCACGGTATTCCCACGGGTGTCGCCTTACCTTTGCCCGGGACCG
>NW_021190160.1:0-1532 GCF_002162155.2 Triticum dicoccoides | reverse complement strand
AATAACTTTGAGGTGGTTTCGTACCCTACCATAATCTCTTCGTTTGTTCTCCGGTATTAGTGACTTTGGAGTGACTCTTTGTTGCATGTTGAGGGATAGTTATGTGATCCAGTTATGTTATTATTGTTGAGAGGACTTGCACTAGTGAAAGTATGAACCCTAGGCCTTGTTTCCTAGCATTGCAATACCGTTTAAGCTCACTTTTATCATTAATTACCTTGCTGTTTTTATATTTTTAGATTACAAAAACTATTATCTAGTATCCATATACCACTTGTATCACCATCTCTTCGCCGAACTAGTGCACCTATACAATTTACCATTGTATTGGGTGTGTTGGGGACACAAGAGACTCTTTGTTATTTGGTTTCAAGGTTGCTTGAGAGAGACCATCTTCATCCTATGCCTCCTACGGATTGATAAACCCTAGGTCATCCACTTGAGGGAAATTTGCTACTGTCCTACAAACCTCTGCACTTGGAGGCCCAACAACGTCTACAAGAAGAAGGTTGTGTAGTAGACATCAAGCTCTTTTCTGGCGCCGTTGCCGGGGAGGTGAGTGCTTGAAGGTATATCTTTATATCTTGCATTCGAGTCTTTTAGTTTCTTGTTTTATCACTAGTTTAATTTATAAAAGAAAATTAAAAAAATGGAATTAAGTTTGCCTCATACGCTTTATCTTTTTAATATCTATCGTGAGAATAAGGATTCCGATAATTGTGCTCAAGTGCTAGAAGAAGAATGCATTAGAATGTTTGGCACTAAATCTTTAAATGATGAGCATGATTGCAATGTTCTTAGTATGAATTCCTTGAATATCCATGATGCTAATGATATGCAAAGCCACAAGCTTGGGGAAGCTATGTTTGATGAAGATGATATTTTTTGTCCCCCAAGTTTTGATGAGAAAATCTATTATGATGAAAGCATGCCTCCTATTTATTATGATTATACTGATGAAAGTGAATTTGGAGGGGTCATAACTTTATTTTGTGATGAATCCACTATTCCGTAAGAGGTTCCAATTGATTATGAGAACAAAGTTGTTATCTATGATGATTGTTGTGATGACTTGTATGCTATAAATAATAATGATATCCATGAAACTTGTCATCATGATTTTAGTTTTCAATTGGATTATGCCTCACATGATAATTATTTTGTTGAGTTTGCTCCCACTATTATTCATGAGAACAATTTTGCTTGTGTGGAGAGTAGTAAATTTTCTATGCTTGTAGATCATGAAAAGAATGATTTAGGTGCTAGTTATATTGTTTAATTCATTCATGATGCTACTGAAAATTATTATGAGGAGGAACATATGCTTGTAGGACTTGCAATAATATCAAGTTTCCTCTCTATGTGCTTAAAGTTTTGAAGTTATGCTTGTTTTGCCTTCCTATGCTACTTGATTATTGTTCCCATAAGTTGTTTGCTCACAAAATCCCTATGCATAGGAAGTGGGTTAGACTTAAATGTGCTAGTCATATTCTTCATGATGCTCTCTTTATGTTACAATTCTTATCTTTTAT
>NW_021190159.1:0-1338 GCF_002162155.2 Triticum dicoccoides | reverse complement strand
TGGCGTCTGGCTCCTGGACTCCAGCATCTGGTTGCGACAACCAGAAAGAAAGGAAAGGGGAAAAAGGGGGGAGAAAGCAACCGTGAGTACTCATCCAAAGTACTCGCAAGCAAGGAACTACACTACATATGCATGGGTATATGTGTAGGGAGGCCATATCAGTGGACTGAACTGCAGAATGCCAGAATAAGAGGGGGATAACTAATCCTGTCGAAGACTACGCTTCTCGCAGCCACCGTCTTGCATCAAGTAGAAGAGAGTAGATTGAAGTCCTCCAAGTAGCATCTCCAAGTAGCATCTCCAAAGAGCATCTCATAGCATAATCCTACCCGGCGATCCCCTCCTCATATCCCTGAGGTAGAGCGACCACCGGTTGTATCTGGCACTTGGAAGGGTGTGTTTTATTAAGTATCCGGTTCTAGTTGTCATAAGGTCAAGGTACAACTCCAAGTCGTCCTGTTACCGAAGATCTCGGCTATTCGAATAGATTAACTTCCCTGCAGGGGTGCACCACATAACCCAACATGCTCGATCCCATTTGGCCGGACACACTTTCCTGGGTCATGCCCGGCCTTGGAAGATCAACACGTCGCAGCCCCACCTAGGCAAAACAGAGAGGCCAGCACGCCGGTCTAAACCTAAGCGCACAGGGGTCTGGGCCCATCGCCCATAGCACACCTGCACGTTGCGAGGGCGGCCGAAAGCAGACCTAGCCTAGTGGCGTTCCAGTCCAATTCGGCGCGCGCCGCTCCGTCGCTGACGTCTGAAGTGCTTCGGCTGATACCACGACGTCGGGATACCCATAACTACTCCCACGTAGATGGTTAGTGCGTATAGGCTCGTAGCCAGACTCAGATCAAATACCAAGATCTCGTTAAGCGTGTTAAGTATCCGCGAACGCCAACAGGGCCAGGCCCACCTCTCTCCTAGGCGGTCTCAACCTGCCCTGTCGCTCCGCCACAAAGATCCACACAGAGGGCCGTCGGGACAAAGGTCCTTTCAGCCCCCAATCCGTGGATCACTCGCGGGTACTCTTCGAGCTGACCCGACTTTAGTCACCATCTGTATAGTATGTAGGTATGTATAGTATATACCCGTGATCACCTCCCGAGTGATCACGGCCCAATAGTATAGCAAGGCAGACTGACAAGAATGTAGGGCCAATGATGATAAACTAGCATCCTATACTAAGCATTTAGGATTGCAGGTAAGGTATCAACAGGTGTAGCAACAATGTCAGGCTATGCATCAGAATAGGATCAACGGAAAGCAGTAACATGCTACACTACTCTAATGCAAGCAGTATAGATAAGAATAGGCGATATCTGGTGATCAAGG
>NW_021190158.1:0-645 GCF_002162155.2 Triticum dicoccoides | reverse complement strand
ATTTTTCTGAATTTTTTGATATATTATTTGTATTTTTAACATTTTGAATTGAATTAGTTTTTTTTCTGAATTTTTTGATATATTATTTGTATTTTTAACATATTGAATTGAATTAGTTCTATTTTTCTTAATTTTTTGATATATTATTTGTATTTTTAACATATTGAATTGAATTAGTTTTATTTTTCTTAATTTTTTGATATATTATTTGTATTTTTAGAATTTTGAATTGAATTAGTTTTATTTTTCTGAATTTTTTGATATATTATTTGTATTTTTAAGATTTTGAAAAAGAAAAAGTATTTGGAAAATACCTTTAGTCGCGGTTGGCCTGCCCAACCGCGACTAAAGGTGGTTGCGCGCGGGAACGAAAAACCCGCCAAAAAAGTCCTTTAGTCGCGGGTCGCCTCCCCAACCGCGACTAAGGGTTACCCTTTAGTCGCGGGTAGCCTCCCAACCGCGACTAAAGGCCCTTTAGTCGCGGGTCGCCTCCCCAACCGCGACTAAAGGGGGGGGCTATAAATACAACCGCCCGACCCGTCGCCTCCATTTCTCCGCTCGTTCTCTGCCTCGCCCTCGACGCCGCCCGCCGTCGACCTCGCCCTCGACGCCGCCCGCCGTCGCCCGCGCCCTCGACGCCGCCCG
>NW_021190157.1:0-773 GCF_002162155.2 Triticum dicoccoides | reverse complement strand
CGAGGCCGGCCGCCGGCGTTGAGGGCAGCGAGGCGGCGCGGTGGGCGAGGGAGGCCGGCGGGCGGCGTACTAGGGCGAAAGGGGGCGGCGGGCGCCGTACGTGGGCGAGAGGGGGCGGCGGGCGACGGCGGGCGGCGTCGAGGGCGCGGGCGACGGCGGGCGGCGTCGAGGGCGAGGTCGACGGCGGGCGGCGTCGAGGGCGAGGGCGGCAGGCCTTCGGCGCGGCAGAGAACGAGCGGAGAAATGGAGGCGACGGGTCGGGCGGTTGTATTTATAGCCCCCCCACCTTTAGTCGCGGTTGGGGAGGCGACCCGCGACTAAAGGGCCTTTAGTCGCGGTTGGGAGGCGACCCGCGACTAAAGGACTTTTTTGGCGGGTTTTTCGTTCCCGCGCGCAACCACCTTTAGTCGCGGTTGGGCAGGCCAACCGCGACTAAAGGTATTTTCCAAATACTTTTTCTTTTTCAAAATCTTAAAAATACAAATAATATATCAAAAAATTCAGAAAAATAAAACTAATTCAATTCAAAATTCTAAAAATACAAATAATATATCAAAAAATTAAAAAAAATAAAACTAATTCAATTCAATATGTTAAAAATACAAATAATATATCAAAAAATTAAGAAAAATAGAACTAATTCAATTCAATATGTTAAAAATACAAATAATATATCAAAAAATTCAGAAAAAAAACTAATTCAATTCAAAATGTTAAAAATACAAATAATATATCAAAAAATTCAGAAAAATAAAACTAATTCAATTCAAAAT
>NW_021190156.1:0-1748 GCF_002162155.2 Triticum dicoccoides | reverse complement strand
AGAGTAAAATTAAAGATTGCAAAATAAAAGGTAATAGAAATAGCTTGTTGATGGAAGATTAATATAATGGAGAATAGACCCGGGGGGCATAGGTTTCACTAGTGGCTTCTCTCAAGATAGCATAAGTATTACGGTGGGTGAACAAATTACTGTCGAGCAATTGATAGAAAAGATAATAATTATGAGAATATCTAGGCATGATCATGTATATAGGCATCACGTCCGTGACAACTAGACCGACTCCTGCCTGCATGTACTACTATTACTCCACACATCGACCGCTATCTAGCATGCATCTAGAGTATTAAGTTCATAAGAATAGAGTAACACATTAGGTAAGATGACATGATGTAGAGGGATAAACTCAAGCAATATGATATAAACCCCATCTTTCTATCCTCGATGGCAACAACACAATACGTGTCGTTTCCCTTTCTGTCACTAGGATCGAGCACCACAAGATTGAACCCAAAGCTAAGCACTTCTCCCATTGCAAGAAAGATCAATCTAGTAGGCCAAACCAAACTGATAATTCGAAGAGACTTGCAAAGATAAACCAATCATACATAAAAGATTTCAGAGAAGAATCAAATATTGTTCATAGATAGACTTGATCATAAACCCACAATTCATCAGATCTCGACAAACACAACGCAAAAAGAGTTACATCGAGTAGATCTCCAAGAAGATCGAGGAGAACTTTGTATTGAGATCCAAAGAGAGAGAAGAATCCATCTAGCTAATAACTATGGACCCGAAGGTCTAAAGTAAACTAATCACACATCACCGGAGAGGCCATGGAGTTGATGTAGAGGCCCTCCGTGATCGATGCCCCCTCCGGCGGAGATCCGGGAAAGGCCCCAACATGGGATCTCTTGGGTACAGAAGGTTGCGGTGGTGGAAATAGGGTTTCGTGGAGCTCCTCGATATTTTCAGGGTATATGACTATATATAGGAGGAAGAAGTAGGTCGGTTGAGCCACAAGGGGCCCATGAGGGGGGAGGGCACGCCCAGGAGGGGTGTAACACCCCGGATGTAACTTTCCCTATTTGTACTCCAACTCTTGCCGTTTCCAGCGTTAAGTTATATTTATTTCCTCGGGTTCGGGTTTTTGTCTCCGTGTGTTGTTGTCGTTGTCATGCATCTCATATCATGTCATGATGTGCATTGCATTTGCATACGTGTTCATCTCATGCATTCGAGCATTTTCCCCGATGTCCGTTTTGCATTCCGGTGCTTCGTTCTCCTCCGGTGGTCATTTCTAACTTTCTTTCGTGTGTGGGGATTAAACATTTCCGGATTGGACCGAGACTTGCCAAGCGGCCTTGGTTTACTACCGGTAGACCGCCTGTCAAGTTTCGTACCATTTGGACTTCGTTTGATACTCCAACGGTTAACCGAGGGACCGAAAATGCCTCGTGTGTGTTGCAGCCCAACACCCCTCCAATTTGGCCCAAAACCCACCTAACTCTGCTCCATCATCTAGAGCGTTCGAGCACGATCGCGTGGCCGAAAACCGCACCTCATTTGGACTCTCCTAGCTCCCTCTATGCCTATTTAAACACCCCTCGATTTTCGGATCTCCTTCTCCCCCCGAAACCCTAAATTTCGCCTCCGCGCCGCCGGACACGTCTGTCCCGGGCGGACGGAATCGCGCCGCCGCACCCAGCCAGTCTCAGGCCGCCACGTGGCCTCCCCGCGCCGCCTCCTCCCCCGGCCCGCCGCGGCCCATCGCGGGCCCTCTCCGC
>NW_021190155.1:0-1209 GCF_002162155.2 Triticum dicoccoides | reverse complement strand
CGGTCGGTGCAAAAGGTGCACTTCCCAAGGTTACCAAACAAACGTGCATCACGTAGAGCAATAAAAACAGCACGTAAATGTTCCAAATGTTCTTCCAAAGATCTGCTATAAATCAATATGTCATCAAAGTAAACTACCACAAATCGTCCAATGAAAGCACGTAAAACTTCATTCATTAATCTCATGAAAGTACTAGGTGCATTAGTTAACCCAAAAGGCATGACTAACCACTCATATAATCCAAACTTAGTTTTAAATGCTGTTTTCCATTCATCTCCCAATTTCATACGAATTTGATGGTAGCCACTACGCAAATCAACTTTGGAGAATATTGTAGAGCCACTCAATTCATCAAGCATATCATCTAGCCTAGGAATAGGATGACGATAACGAATAGTAATATTATTAATGCCTCTACAATCAAAAACACATACGTGATGTACCATCCTTTTTCGGCACTAGAATAATAGGAACAGCACAAGGACTAAGGGATTCGCGTATATAACCTTTGTCGAGAAGCTCTTGTACTTGACGCATAATCTCCTTCGTCTCCTCTGGATTGGTACGGTATGGTGCACGGTTTGGCAGTGAAGCACCGGGAATTAAGTCAATTTGATGCTCAATCCCTCGAATAGGCGGTAATCCCGGTGGCACGTCTTGTGGAAAGACGTCAGCGAACTCCTGCAAAATGTTAGTGACAGCAGGAGGCAAAGAGGAAGGCACGTCCTCGAATGAAAATAATGCCTCTTTGCACACGAAAGCATAGCAAACAGATTTGCTGAAATCTAGCTCATCAATATCAGATTTGGTGGCAAATAAACATGCACTTTTCAATTTAATTTCAGAAGCAACACTAGATGGTTTATTATTAGGCTTCATTTGTTGCTCAAATTCTTTTGCCACAATCTGATTTTCACTCTTATTCTTCTCCTGTTGTGCTTTATTAGCTCTATTAATATCATCTTTCAAAATGGAATCAGGAGTCATAGGAAGCAAAGTAATATTTTTATCCTTATGAACAAGAGTATAGTGATTGTTTCTACCATGGTGTACAGAATTTTTATCAAATTGCCATGGTCTACCAAGTAATAAGGAACATGCTTGCATAGGTACCACATCACAATCAACATAATCAGCATATGTAGAGATACTAAAATGCACACGAACGGTACGTGTTACCTTAACCTTGCCGCTGTTGTTGAACCATTG
>NW_021190154.1:0-932 GCF_002162155.2 Triticum dicoccoides | reverse complement strand
AGTACATGGTGGGTTGTCTCATTGCAGCCGTCCTCAGGAACTGAGTTCTGTGTTTGTGATCCATGATTCAGCTACTACCACGCATTGGGCCCGAAACCAATGGACCCTCTCGGCTTCTTAATCACCCTTGTCCTCTGTCCAGGAGTTGCAAGTAGTTTCTGGTGTTTGTAGTATGCTGGAGGCCGTGCGCAGCGCTGACCGTAGGGGTGGGCTGTGATGCGGTAGGCACGTGGCACGGTGTACCGGGCGCCCGTTTGGTGTCTCGGGAACCCTGTTCACATTGTTTGGGGCTGTGAGCGAAACTCCGGCCGGATCTCCTCATGGATGGAACCCGAATAGGCGATAAACCTGGACTAGAGACTTGAGTGTTTAGGCAGGCCGTGGCCGACACCCACGTTGGGCTTCCGCTTGAAGGTTGCCGAGTACATGTCGTGTAAACGGTGGTAAGTGGTGAGAGCGTGTGTGAAGAAGTACACCCCTGCAGGGTTAACATCATCTATTCGAATAGCCGTGTCCGTGGAAAAGGACTTCTGGGTTGCTTATATCAGTTCATAGACAAGTGAAAGTGGATACTCTAAAATACGCAAGATAAGCGTGAGTGCTATGGATGGCGTTCTCGTAGGGAGACGGGAGCGGATCCATAGTGGTGTATTGATATGGTGGATATGTGGACTCGTGTGCGCCACCTCAAAAGAGTCGCTTGCAGTCGTAGTTTAGGATAGCCACCGAGTCAAAGCTGGCTTGCTGCAGTTAAACCCCACCACCCCTTTGTTGATAATGATGCATATGTAGTTAGTTCTGATGTAAGTCTTGCTGGGTACATTTGTACTCACGTTTGCCTATTTTATGTTTTGCAGAGAGACTTCGGTCTCACTAGTAGTTTCGCGTGGACTTCGACATTTAGCTTGTTACCTCAGCTACGATCTTGTGCC
>NW_021190153.1:0-831 GCF_002162155.2 Triticum dicoccoides | reverse complement strand
CACATCCATGACATTTTGGGCCGAACGAATTTTTTTTCTGTTATACATATGACACTTCTATGATGATAATTGTGACAAAACTCGGTATCATGATAGATGTGGTGGGCTCCTACTTCTATGACAAAAAATCATGACAGAAAATGGGCTTTTCATCCTAGGCGGGCCGGAGACGCAGATGCATGACATTCTTTGGGCCGTCCATGACGGAAAAAACCATGGTAGAAGCGAGGGGAAGGAAAATTTCAGGGAGTTGCCAGTTATGGTGGGAGGTCGGGGGCCGAGCGATGCGCGTTTCTCTCATACACGTACGCGTGTGTGTGCGAGGCGTTGGCTCTAACTGAATCCGAGCGAGGCGTTGGGCTCTAACTGAATCCGAGCGAGGCGTTGGGCTCTAACTGAACCCGAGCGATTGCACTGCAGGCTACGCGTTACTGAACCCGAGCGATCGATCGATGGCTGTTAACTGAACCCAATCGAGCGATTACTTCGCTACTGCTGTTAACTAAAGCCGATCGATTGGATGAACAGTGAGTGTTGCAGGGGGGGTTTGGATGAACAGTGAGCGGTGGTGTTGCCTCTGGATGAATAGGACCCCGTGGTGGAGGCTGGAGGAGATCGACGGTGGTGAAAGATCGAGGATGTCGCCTAGAGGGGGGGGGGTGAATAGGCATTTTAAAATAATTACGGTAGAGGCTTGAACAAATGCGGAATAAACCTAGCGGTTAATTTGTCAAGCACAAAACCTAAAACAACTAGGCTCACCTGTGTGCACCAACAACTTATGCTAAGCAAGATAAGCAACTATGTGATAACAAGATATATGACAAAGAA
>NW_021190152.1:0-1310 GCF_002162155.2 Triticum dicoccoides | reverse complement strand
GAAAAGTAGCAGTTGAGCGAGAACGAAGGAGCTTGGGCAGCTCAATTTCATTCATTAATTCGATAGTGCTTGCTGGGAGGTTACAGGAGTACTTAAGCATTACCCTTACAGCTGGGCTCCACCGGGACTCACACACGCACGCTTACAGACACGTCATCGGCCGATGGGCCTGCCCTGTCATACACCGCCTTGTAAGTAGGTGGGGGTGTGACACAGATCCATGGTGAGCATCGGCGAGCATGCTCGTCCTCCTAACTCTGCTTTCCTTCTTCCTAATCCCAGTTCATGCCCAGGTTGCGCCGGTGCGGTGGGGGGCGAGCGGCGCCGGCGTCCTCTGGGTCCTCTGCCATTACCAGATTCTTCCAGATCCATAGGTGGAGTTATGAGCCGCCGCGCCGTCCCCGCTGGCAGGCGCATCTTGGAGCAGAACATCAAGGCCCGGTACCTTGCTGGAGCCATTGGCACCGACGATGCACTCCACCTGTTTGACGAATTGCTCCAGGTTGCCTGGCCCTCCTCGATCGCCGCCATCAACTGCCTCCTCATTGTCGTTGGCCGTGATTGCCCTGCGCTCGCCGTCTCCCTCTTCAACCACATCGCAAGAGCCAAGGTGGCGCCCCACAATATCACCTACGGCATTCTAGTCGACTGCTGCAGCCGTGCTGGCCGCTTGGACCTTGGCTTCGCTGCCATGGGCCACATCGTTAAGACGGGATTTGCGGCAGGATCCGTTGTCTCTTTCAGCCACCTGCTCAGGGCCGTCTGTGCGGAGAAGAAGACCAGCTACGGAATGGACATCGTGCTCCGAATTATGCCTGAGCTTAACTGCATACCGGATGTTTACTCCTACGGCATGCTTTTCAAGGGCCTCTGCAACGAGAAGAGAAGCCAAGAGGCTCTCGAGATGATTCACGTGATGGTTGAGCACGGAGGTAGCTGCCAACCTAATCTGGTCTCATACAACACCGTAATTGATGGCTTGTTGAAAGAGGGTGAGGTGGGCAAGGCTTACAACCTATTTTGTGAAATGGTACAGAGCGGGATTTTGGCAAATATTGTGACCTACAACTCAATCATCTCTGGCATGTGCAAGGTTCATGCAATGGACAAGGCTGAGAAGGTTCTTCAACAGATGTTTGATAGAGAAATTCTGCCAGATACTGCCACATATACTAGCCTAATACATGGATATTATTCATCAGGACAATGCAAAGAGGTGGAACGGGTTTTCGAGCACATGTCTATAAATGGTGTTCAACCAAATATGATAACTTACAATATACAGATGGATTATCTTTGCAAGAGCGGAA
>NW_021190151.1:0-1139 GCF_002162155.2 Triticum dicoccoides | reverse complement strand
CCCCTGTTGACTTGCTGACGTCATGCCAACGTCATGCTGACGCAGTAATGTTTTCTGGATTTAATTTAATTCTGAAATTCCAGAAAATGCCTAAAACTTCAATAAATCATAGAAAATTAACCGTAACTCCAAATTAAATAATTTATATATGAAAAATTATCAGAAAAATTCAAGGAATCCATCTGTACCATTTTCATGCATGTTAGAACAACTTATAGCTGCTGTTTAGCACAAATGAATTAAATGGCATTTGAATAATCACATATGGAGTTTGAATTTGAATTTTATATTCAAACCAACTTCATTTAATCTGGTTTTAGATGCATTAGCCCAAAACACATTCATTTTGCCATGTCATGATCATGCATCATATTGTGCATTGCATTGATTGTGTTCCTTTCTGTGTTGCCGGTATTTGTCCCCTCTCGATAGACGTGATACCGATGACGTGATCATTGACACTGATGAAGACTCAATGTTATCTTCAGAAGTGCCAGGCAAGCAAAACCCCCTTGTTCATTCCGATAAAATTCCACTCTCTCGCTCCTGCTCTCTTTTACTGCATTAGGACAACATCGATTCATCTGTTACTTGCTGCGGTAGCTGAACCCCTTTATCCTTTGCATGACCTGTCATTCCACAGTAAATAGATGAAACCCACTAGCATGAGTAGGAGTTGTTTGAGCCCTGATGTGCCTACTCATTCATGTTTGTTTGTCATGCCTGCTATTGCTTAGAGTTGAGTTAGGTCTGATTCATCGGGGATGAATCAGAGGTGTGTGAACATGTCCTACTGTGTGTGAGCTAAGTGTGTGAACACGATTTGGTAAAGGTAGCGGTGAGAGGCCATGTAGGAGTACATGGTGGGTTGTCTCATTGCAGCCGTCCTCAGGAACTGAGTTCTGTGTTTGTGATCCATGATTCAGCTACTACCACGCATTGGGCCCGAAACCAATGGACCCTCTCGGCTTCTTAATCACCCTTGTCCTCTGTCCAGGAGTTGCAAGTAGTTTCTGGTGTTTGTAGTATGCTGGAGGCCGTGGGCAGCGCTGACCGTAGGGGTGGGCTGTGATGCGGTAGGCACGTGGCACGGTGTACCGGGCGCCCGTTTGGTGTCTCGGGAACCCTGTTCACATCGT
>NW_021190150.1:0-645 GCF_002162155.2 Triticum dicoccoides | reverse complement strand
TTCTTCTTCTTCTTCTTCTTCTTCTTCTTCTTCTTCTTCTTCTTCTTCTTCTTCTTCTTCTTCTTCTTCTTCTTCTTCTTCTTCTTCTTCTTCTTCTTCTTCTTCTTCTTCTTCTTCTTCTTCTTCTTCTTCTTCTTCTTCTTCTTCTTCTTCTTCTTCTTCTTCTTCTTCTTCTTCTTCTTCTTCTTCTTCTTCTTCTTCTTCTTCTTCTTCTTCTTCTTCTTCTTCTTCTTCTTCTTCTTCTTCTTCTTCTTCTTCTTCCTCTTCATCTTCTTCGTCTTCTTCTTCGTCTTCCTCTTCGTCTTCTTCTTCGTCTTCCTCTTCGTCTTCTTCTTCGTCTTCCTCTTCGTCTTCCTCTTCTTCTTCCTCTTCTTCTTTGTCTTCTTCATCTTCTTCTTCTTCTTCTTCTTCTTCTTCTTCTTCTTCTTCTTCTTCTTCTTCTTCTTCTTCTTCTTCTTCTTCTTCTTCTTCTTCTTCTTCTTCTTCTTCTTCTTCTTCTTCTTCTTCTTCTTCTTCTTCTTCTTCTTCTTCTTCTTCTTCTTCTTCTTCTTCTTCTTCTTCTTCTTCTTCTTCTTCTTCTTCTTCTTCTTCTTCTTCTTCTTCTTCTTCTTCTTCTTCTTCTTCTTCTTCTTCTTCTTCTTCTTC
>NW_021190149.1:0-2143 GCF_002162155.2 Triticum dicoccoides | reverse complement strand
CCAAGTAGTAGGTATATAATCAGGGTGTAACCGACAATATTCACTCCACCAAACCAAAGCATAACCAGTGAAAGAACCAACCGCAACCTTAACCTTTTTATGTTCATTGAAATTATGGGAAGCAAATATATTTTTTATGTCGAACTCCCATTCAATATATAAAGCAGGTTTAAAACGGCCATTAAATGGTGGTATAGATACATTAACTTGATCATGTGCATTTGGATGTTTGTGCACCTCTCGTGACAGTTGTGGTATTTGCAAAGGTGGTGGCACGTCTCCCGCGATCGACAAAGCCCATGAATTGACTCTGGATCCTGTCATGATTAGTAGAACAAGAAACAAAACCCAAAAATAATGTTCCTATAACTACTAGGATGTGGTGGTAAAACGCTCACAGTAAAGCAAATATCAATGTCTTACAAGTTCTTACCATGCAGCAGGCGGTGATCGGCAACCAGCGGTGTCAAGTAACTCCGAATATTGAGTAAAACGATTGCCAGGGGAGCGTACGTATACACAGTGTAGAAATATGTGGAGCTGGGTTGGCTATATATGGTAGCAAAAGATTAGCAATAATCAATTCAAAGATGCAATGTTAAATAAACGCTCAACGACGGTACTGTGCTGGTCCTAGGCTAGACCGGACTAGAGACGCGAGCCTAGAACACTAATGAGGTCACGGCGTAGCACAACTAGCATCAATGAAGGATACTAAGTAGCTCTTGACAGCAAGATATAAGTGAAGATCACAACGGCAGTGAAGATAATGATGAAAAACAACTGCCAAGCAGGATATACAACAACTCTCTCTCCAACTTTCCTCTTGAAAAGTTTGAGACAATTTTCTGATAAATTCTTTCAAAGAATGCTACTAACTCAATCTTTCCAATGCAAAAAGAATCCCTCAATTCCGAATTGATATGAGGAGTCAAAGAATTCTAAAACTGGCCTGAAAAATTGGAACAAGTTGTATTCACGAACTTCGGAGGGCAAAAAGACCTATTTAGAAGCCGATTTTGAGGTGTCAAATATTGAACTAGCTTCTGCAACTATTTAGATGCGGCTCGTCGCTATCTTCAATTTGAGTACTCACGGAGCCAAAACTGACTTCGTATGAGGAAGATACACCTGTTTTACTAAACAGTGCGCAAAACAGATTCCAATCCGAATTAAGGTACGAGATTGATTCTAGATAGATCCAATTTTTTTTTCTTCTCTCTTTTTTTTTCTCACACCTTTTTTTTCTTTTTCTTCTCCCTCTTTTTCTTTTTTTTCTTTCCTTTTTTCTCTCTTTTTTTCTTTATCTTCTTTTTCTCCCTCTTTCCAAGACAAACTAGTTAAGATGCAGATTCGATCAGGAGAAGATGTGAACGATCTCAACTATGATTATGACAATGAACGGTGGGTAGCACGTGGAGGAAATTGATGGATGGGTGGTGGACAGCGGAAGGGATAACGATGCAGCGGCGACGTGACTAATGTGAACAGAACTCGAAACTCTAAACGACCTAGACACTAAGACCAGCAACTCGACACGACGATGCAACCGATAATTCAACTATGCAAGCAATGAAAAGAAAATTACAAAGGCTCAGACTGGCTTGGACAAAGGATGAATAGATCTAACTCTTTTTTGTGGATTTTTCTTGGACAATAGGTAAGAAAATAAATCTAATCTAGGAAAACTGGAAATTCTCACCGAGCAACCTGGCTCTGATACCACTTGATAGAGGCGAGGGTGTCCCGATCTTTCGATGAGATGATAACTATCGATTTGGTGGAGACGACTTTGACGATCCGACTACAAACGTGCACGACGTTGCGCCTTAGCAATCGCTAAACCAATCTTCTGAGGTTACTGACGATGCCGGAAGCACGGTCAGCCTGACCACGAAGGTCTATTCCTGCAAGCAATCGAAGAACGAGCAAGAATATGATAAAGCAATCTGAATATTGCAAATATATATGAGGTATTGATAATGGTGGGGATCCGTAAGCGGTCTTGGTCTGGTCGTTGGACACAAACGAAGTACACGAAGTTGCGTTGGCTAACTTTTAACTAAACAAATCCCAAGGAAAAGCTACTAGATGGATCTACTTATATAGGAGCAAGGGGTGGCGGCCAAGGAGGTGGGAGGAC
>NW_021190148.1:0-975 GCF_002162155.2 Triticum dicoccoides | reverse complement strand
TGTGTTGGGGAACGTTGCAGAAAATTAAAATTTTTCCTACGGTTTCACCAAGATCCATCTATGAGTTCATCTAAGCAACGAGTCAAGGGAGAGAGTTTGCATCTACATACCACTTGTAGATCACGAGCGGAAGCTAGCCAAGGGGATGGTGATGATGGAGTCGTACTCGAACGTGATTCGGATCACCGATGTCCAAGTGCTGAACGGACAGCACCTCCGCGTTCAACACACGTACGGGACGGGAGACGTCTCCTCCTTCTTGATCCAGCAAGGGGAAGGAGAGGTTGAGGAAGATTGCTCCAACGGCAGCACGACGGCGTGGTGTAGTTGGTGCAGCAGTACTCCGACAGGGCTTCGCCAAGCATATACGGAGGAGGAGAGGTGTTGGGGAGGGGAGGGGCTGCGCCTTGGCTTGTGTTAAGCTCCCATGCGCCTCCCCACTATATATAGGGGTGGAGGGGCTGGTTTCTTGCCCTCCAAGTCCATTGGGGCGTTGGCCAACGTGGGAGGAAAGAAATTCCATCATTTCCTTCCCCACCGATTGTTATCCCCCCTTTTTAGGGATCTTGATCTTATCCCTTCGGGATATGATCTTATTCCTTCTAAGGGGGATCTTGGTGCGCCTTGACCAGGGGTGTGGGGCCTTTCCCCCACTACTCACGTTCATGTGGGTCCCCCCATGCAGGTGGGCCCCACTCCGGAACCTTCTAGAACCTTCCCGGTACAATACCGAAAAATCCCGAACATTTTCCGGTGGCCAAAATAGGACTTCCCATATATAAATCTTTACCTCCGGACCATTCCGGAACTCCTCGTGACGTCCGGGATCTCATCCGGGACTCTGAACAACATTCGGTAACCACATACAAACTTCCTTTATAACCCTAGCGTCATCGAACCTTAAGTGTGTAGACCCTACGGGTTCGGGAGACATGTAGACATGACCGAGACGTTCTCCGGTCAATAACCAACAGC
>NW_021190147.1:0-1524 GCF_002162155.2 Triticum dicoccoides | reverse complement strand
CCCCCACCCCCTGCCACTAGTTAGTACTAGATTTAGTAGTAGTAGATGTTAATTTAGGGTTAGCTAGTACTAGATGTTGCTTAGTTAGTACTAGATTTTTAGTAGTAGTAGTGGTAGTTGAACTACTTTAGTTGTAGTTGAACTAGTTTAGTAAGTAAATTAATAAACTAGTTGAACTAGTTGAATTAACAGAACTAATCTATTTTTAGTAAGATAATTAATATAACTAGTTGAACTACTTTATTTTTAGAAAGAACTAGTTTTTTTCTATTTATAGTAAGTTTATATTTAGTAAGGACTAGTTGAATTAATAAAACTAGTTGAACATGTCATGTTTGTTGTTAGTGATAACTTATATGGTTTCAGGTGACCTCCGTCGTCCCCGTCACCGACCCCCTCCGACATCCCCGCCGTCGTCCCAGTCACCGACCCCCTCCGACATCAAGGTGAGACCAGCCAAATATCCTTGTATATCTTGTGTTGTTGCTCAAATAGGATATGTGGTTGCCCAAGTGGCCGTTCATGTTCAGTTTACATCTCCGAGTGGCCTATGTTTTGCCGGAGTGTTGATTAATTTCCGTTCCGGCAAATTTCAGGTGCTCGATATGTCCTTTTTTAGTAAAGGTCATGCCGGATTTTGTCGTGAATTCTGGCATGACTTGGGCTAGAATATGTACAAGTTTAATCTTTGAATTATGATTGTAGGAAATGTCGTACTCGGACGACGACGGTCTCCCGGGGGAGTGTAGCTGGTGCCACGACGATCGAGGTATGTGCGACAGGTTCGTTTGGCTGGACGAAGATCGGCGCTTCAGCATTAAGCTCGAGGAGACCTTCGATTGTGAAACGGTACGCAACAATGACAAGTCTTTTTTTCTCCATTAAGCATGACTTCAACTATTTCAACGTCTAATTTTCATATTTTACAATTCGACCAGCTTATCCCATGCCATGCAAGACGCTATGTCTTGGAGAGGATGGGTTTTGAAGACCATGAAAATTTCGAAACAAAGAAAATACACCTAAGGACCCATCATGATATGGATTTTGAAGTAAATCTGTGCAATGCTCAGAGCGTAACCCATTTTGGTTGCCAAAATTGGGAAGCACTTTGCAAAATGTATGGTTTTTATGAGGGTATGATTGTCACCATGGATCTTGGTGATCCTGACAGCGAGGAAGACAATATGGACATTTGGGTCCTTGTTGATACGCTTCTGATTGTACCGCTATGTGAGTTTCTCAAACATAGTTATTAACTAATTTATATTGTTTATTTCAAAATAGTTGATAGCTTATTTCCATTGACAGCTTATTTTGATTCTTTAAAGACTATGCGGAAGATGGTAGATAAAACCCACTACACCGAAGGCACCCAATTAACGTATAAGGAGAAATATCATCTGAGTCACATTTTGTACTCTTCTTGAGAATTACAATGACTATTATCGAACTCCTCCAAATTATGGTGAATACGTGCCACTAGTGCATGTGTTGAACAACGATAACTTCTCTGGAGATACC
>NW_021190146.1:0-1074 GCF_002162155.2 Triticum dicoccoides | reverse complement strand
CCGAGGCTATTTTAGGTGCTGCGTCACCTTATTATTGGGCCAGGCCCATGTAATTTCGAAATACATAAGTATAGGCTATTTTTAGAGTCCGTATGTGTGGGGAAACAAGAGATAGGGTTGATTTCGGACTCCTCCACCAAGGGCCACGAAATTCCCCCCTCTTCCTCCATATATACAGCCCTTAGGGCATCGTTTAGACTTTGGGTTTTGTTTAGATTAAAAGTTCGCCATAGCTGCAACTTCGCGTACTTCGTTTGTGTTCAACGACCAGACAAAGGCGTCACAGAACCCCACCTTGATCAATAAAGCTTTCATCTTATATTCGCAATATCCAGATTGCAATCTTTGTTTCTTGCTTGTTCTTCGTTTGCTCGCAGGAAACAGACCCTCGTGGTCAGGTTGATCGTGCTCCGGCGTGGTCAATAACCTCTCGGAGTTGGTTTAGCGATTGCTAAGGCGCGACGTCCTCGCACGATCGTAGTCGGATCGTCAAAGTCGACTTCCACCAAAGCGAAATCCACCATCTCATCGAAAGACGGGACACCTTTGCCTCTATCAAAGTGTGAGGAAAAAAAAGAGAGAAAAAAAAAACAAAAAATCGGCACAAACTTTTTCAGAGGAAAGTTGGAGACAAAGTTGTTGATATATCCTGCTTGGCTGTTGTTTCACCTCATTATCTTTACTGCCGTTGTGATATTCACTTATATCTTGCTGTCCAGAGCTACTTAGTATCCTTCATTGATGCTCGTTGTGCTACGACGTGACCTCATTAGTGTTCTAGGCTCGCTTGTATAGTTCGGTCTAGCCTAGGACCAGCACAGTACCGTCGTTGAGCGTTTATTCAACATCGCATCTCTGAATTGATTATTGCTAATCTTTTGCTACCATATATAGCCAACCCAGCTCCACAAATTTCTACACCGTGTATACGTACGTTCCCCTGGCAATCGCTTTACTCAATATTCGGAGTTACTTGACACCGCTGGTTGCCGATCACCGCCTGCTGCATGGTAAGAACTTGTAAGACATTGATATTTGCTTTACTGTGAGCGTTTTACCACCACATCCTAGTAG
>NW_021190145.1:0-990 GCF_002162155.2 Triticum dicoccoides | reverse complement strand
TTCAATAATTCAGACTTGTGTTTCATCAAGTAAATATACTCAACATTTACTCGAATCATCTGTGAAGTAAGAACATAATGATATTCACTGCATGCCTCAGCACTCATTCGACTGCACACATCAAAATGTGTTACTTCCAACAAGTTGCTATCTTGTTCCATCTTACTGAAAATGAGGCTTTTCAGTCATCTTGCCCATGTGGTATGATTTGCATATCTCAAGTGATTCAAAATCAAGTGAGTCCGAACGATCCATTTGCATGGAGTTTCTTCATGCATATACACCAATAGACATGGTTTGCATGTCTCAAACTTTTCAAAAACGAGTGAGTCCAAAGATCCATCAACATGGAGCTTCTTCATGCGTTTTATACCATTATGACTTACATGGCAGTGCCACAAGTAAGTGGTACTATCATTACTATCTTATATCTTTTGGCATGAAAATGTGTATCACTACGACCGAGATTCAATAAACCATTCCTTTAGGTGCAAGACCATTGAAAGTATTATTCAAAAATAGAGTAACCATTATTCTCCTTAAATGAATAACCGTATTGCGATAGACATAATCCAATCATGTCTATGCTCAACGCAAACACCAATCTCGGTGGTAGAGGGAGCGTGCGATGCTTGATCATATCAACCTTGGAAACACTTCCAACATATATCGTCAGCTCACCTTTAGCTAGTCTCCGTTTATTCCGTAGATTTTATTTCGAGTTACTAACACTTAGCAACCGAACCGGTATCCAATACCCTGGTGCTACTAGGAGTACTAGTAAAGTACACATTAACATAATGTATATCCAATATACTTCTATCGACCTTGCCAGCCTTCTCATCTACCAAGTATCTAGGGTAATGCTGCTCCAGTGGTTGTTCCCCTTATTACAGAAGCACTTAGTCTCGGGTTTGGGTTCAACCTTGGGTTTCTTCACTAGAGCAGCAGCTGAATTGCCGTTTCATGAAGTATCCCTTTGTTCCCTTG
>NW_021190144.1:0-1427 GCF_002162155.2 Triticum dicoccoides | reverse complement strand
TATCAGGAACATATCTACCCTCAAATGGTGGAATATTCAATTTAATGTGTAGGAATATGGACATCATCTCGTACCTGAGGTGGTGGTGCAGGCCTACCATTACGAATATATACCTGAGGTCGACCTGCTGGTGGAGGTACATGTGGCTGCACGTAGTGCTAATTTTGATCAACCTGATCCTCATAATCTCCCACATAATCATCCTCCTCCGCATCAGCAGCAGGAGCCACAGAAGTATCAACAGCAGCACCAACAGTTTGGCCAAACGCAAGAGGAACACGGCTTGCTCAGCGGAGGTCTGTTTCGCGACGTGGAGGTAGTCGTTGTTGTTGTTGTTGGAGAGGTGCGTTAGGTGCAGCGGGTGGTGGTGGTGGAAGACGCGCGAGCAATTCATTAAACTTGTTATCGAGCTTTGTTTCGAACGTCTTCTCAAGGCCAGTGATCTTCTCCATGGCCTCTTCAAAATTGTTCAGCACATCTTGCACCTGTTCAGTCATCATTTGTTGAAACTTATCATGAAGCTCCTTGTTCGATAAATTCTCCCAGTCAATCTCGTCGGCTTGTGATCCTGGCATGGTTAGCAGCAATAGAAACACACAAGAATATGATCCTACAGACTACGAACAAGTGGTGGTGGTGGGTGTCGCAAATCCGTCAAGCAAAACTCAAATTCTTACCAATTCTTACCCAGCAACAGGCGGTGATCGGCAACCGTTGTAGTCAAAACTCTCAAAGCTTGGATAGAGCAATTACCAGGGAGAGTCAAACGCACGACGTAGATGTATGTGGAGCTGGGAAGGCTTATAATATCGTAGCAAAAAGGGTCAGCAATAATCAATTCAGAGATGCAAAGTTGAATAAACGCTCAACGACGGTACTGTGCTGGTCCTAGGCTAGACTGTGCTAGAGACGCGAGCCTAGAACACCAACAAAATCACGGCGCGGCACGTAAACAAGGGAGGTGATAGAGGCAAAGGTGTCCCGTCTTTCGATGAGATGGTGGATTTCGCTTTGGTGGAAGTCGACTTTGACGATCCGACTACGAACGTGCGAGGACGTCGCGCCTTAGCAATCGCTAAACCAACTCCGAGAGGTTATTGACCACGCCGGAGCACGATCAACCTGACCACGAGGGTCTGTTTCCTGCGAGCAAACGAAGAACAAGCAAGAAACTGAGATTGCAATCTGGATATTGCGAATATAAGATGAAAGCTTTATTGATCAAGGTGGGGTTCTGTGACGCCTTTGTCTGGTCGTTGAACACAAACGAAGTACGCGAAGTTGCAGCTATGGCGAACTTTTAATCTAAACAAAACCCAAAGTCTAAACGATGCCCTAAGGGCTGTATATATGGAGGAAGAGGGGGGAATTTCGTGGCCCTTGGTGGAGGAGTCCGAAATCAACCCTATCTCTTGTTTCCCCACACA
>NW_021190143.1:0-1077 GCF_002162155.2 Triticum dicoccoides | reverse complement strand
TAATAAGCAAACGTAGAAGTAACTCCCAAGGTTTCATAAGTAACAGGTAATAGGTACTACCTCAATTCTACTTCCCAACCCACAATTTAATTAGATCCTAACAATGCAAGTGTTTGAGGGTTTGATCTAATGCAATAAAACTGGGTAGTAGGAAAGATATGATCAAGTGTTACTTGCCTTGCTGATGATCCGCGAGTCCTAGGGTTTCGAAGTAACAAGCGGCGCAATCCGGGTAATCTATCGCAGACAAACAACAAGCATACAATAAGTACTCATCTAATGCACAGGGAAATCTCGAATAAAAGATCTAACCAGAGAGTTCAAATTAAGAACCCTGGTTGCAAAAGAATCGAATCAAATAAAGCATCGAAAGTCAAACGACGAAAGAAAACAACTCGGTTCTAGCAAGTTGAAACTAGGTCAAAATTTTACAGTAACAACACTTAGTTTAAGTTGGTTAGTCGGAACGGCGGTTTCGAGGCGAAACTCCAGGCATTTGAATCACCTGATTCCGATAAACGAGCAAGAAGATAGACTAGAAAGAAGATCGGATCTGAATTCACGATCGGAAGAATCGCGGAATAAATCCGACGAGAAAAGAGAACGACGAACGGTTAAACGAACGGACGTTCATTAACCTAGAAGAATCCGGTGATCACGTTCGTTAGGACGAACGGTCCGGCGAACGGTAAAAAGGCAACTAAATCGGAGAAGAAAACGAATCCGATCTAGGGTTTCGGAGAAGAAATTCGAGCGAAAAACTGATCTAGAAAACCGGAACGGTTTAGAGAAGAAAAGAATCGGAACGATTAGAAGAAAACGATCCGAGAAAAGAAAAGGTGACGCGGCGCGGGGCTAGTACCTCGAAGAGCGAGGGGCTCCGGCGGCGGCGTAAGGCGGCGGCGGCGTTGGGTGTGGGGTGGCGCGGTGGTGAGGCGGCGGCGGCGTTGGGTGGCGCGGTGGTGAGGCGGAGGAGAGGAGAGGTGTTGGTTTGATGGTTTAGAGGGGGGGGTGCTTGGGTATTTATATTGGGGAGGGGAGGGTTTTTGCTTGGGGTAGGGGGCAAGAAATAGATTA
>NW_021190142.1:0-1181 GCF_002162155.2 Triticum dicoccoides | reverse complement strand
TTGCGATCTACAAGGGTACGTAGATCATACTCTCCCCTCTCGTTGCTATGCATCACCATGATCTTGCGTGTGCGTAGGAAAATTTTGAAATTACTACGTTACCCAACAGTGGCATCCGAGCCTAGGTTTTATGTGTTGATGTTATATGCACGAGTAGAACACAAGTGAGTTGTGGGCGATATAAGTCATACTGCTTACCAGCATGTCATACTTTGGTTCGGTGGTATTGTTGGATGAAGCAGCCCGGACCGACATTACGCGTACGCTTACGCGAGACCGGTTCTCCCGACGTGCTTTGCACAAAGGTGGCTAGCGGGTGACAGTTTCTCCAACTTTAGTTGAACCGAGTGTGGCTACGCCCGGTCCTTGCGAAGGTTAAAACAACACCAACTTGACAAACTATCGTTGTGGTTTTGATGCGTAGGTAAGATTGGTTCTTGCTTAAGCCCGTAGCAGCCACGTAAAACTTGCAACAACAAAGTAGAGGACGTCTAACTTGTTTTTGCAGGGCACGTTATGATGTGATATGGTCAAAACGTGATGAGATATAAGTTATTGTATGAGATGATCAAGTTTTGTTAAAGTTATCGGCAACTGGCAAAAGCCTTATGGTTGTCTCCATATTGCATAAGATGCAAGCGCCAAATAATTGCTTTACTTTATCGCTATGCGATAGCAATAGTTGCAAGAGCAATAGTTGGCAAGACGACCGTGTGACGACACATTGATATAGATCAAGATGATGGAGATCATGGTGTCATGCCAGTGACGATAGAGATCATGACAGTACTTTGGAGATGGAGTTCAAAGGCGCAAGATGATGATGGCCATATCATGTCACCTATTTTGATTGCATATGATGTTTATCTTTTATACATCTTATTTTGCTTAGTTTGACGGTAGCATTTTAAGATGATCTCTCACTAATTATCAAGAAGTGTTCTCCCTGAGTATGCACCGTTGCCAAAGTTCGACGTGCCCAGACACCACGTGATGATCGGGTGTGATAAGCTCTACGTCCATCTACAACGGGTGCAAGCCAGTTTTGCACACGCGGAATACTCAGGTTAAACTTGACGAGCCTAGCATATGCAGATATGGCCTCGGAACACGGAGACCGAAAGGTCGAGCGTGAATCATATAGTAGATATGATCAACATAGTGATGTTCACCATTGAAAA
>NW_021190141.1:0-633 GCF_002162155.2 Triticum dicoccoides | reverse complement strand
GTTTATGTTTTGGTCATCAACACTAGCGGTTTTGGCCGATTCTAACCCGTTTCGTGGACTATTACTCACCATTTTTGGGCCCCAAACGAATTTCCATAGTTGTTGAACCCCAAGGCGCGCTTACGTGTCGGTCATCAACACTCACAGATTTGACCAATTCTGGCCCATTTCGTGGATTATTACTCACTGTTTTGGGGTCCCGGAGAGGTTTCCACGATTAACGAACCCTGGGGTGCGTTTACGATTTGGTCATCAACACTCGCGGTTTTGGTCGATTCTGACCCGTTTCATGGACTATTACTCACCGTTTTGGGGCCCCAAACCGGTTTCGTAGTTGTTGAACCTCAAGGTGCACTTGCGTGTCGGTGATCAGCACTCACAGTTTTTGCCGATTCTGGCACGTTTCGTGTACTATTACTCACTGTTTTGGGGTCCCGTAGTGATTTCCATGATTAAGGAACCCTGGAGTGCGTTTACGTTTCGGTCATCAACACTCGCGGTTTTGGCTGATTCTGACCCGTTTCGTGGACTATTACTCACCGTTTTTGGGCCCTAAAGCTATTTCCATAGTTGTTGAACCCCAAGGTGCGCTTGCGTGTCGGTCATCAACACTCACAGATTTGGCCGATTCTG
>NW_021190140.1:0-1572 GCF_002162155.2 Triticum dicoccoides | reverse complement strand
GGACCTCGAGGACTATCGCAAAGTTTCTAATATCCTGAAGGAACTAGCAAACACTATCAACATGAAGTAAGTAGAGTGAATCTCGGGTTCAAAACCCAGAAATAGAATGCCTACTAACTAATAACATCACGGGATGCTTTCGAGAATGATGGCCAGAATCATCACACTGGGAACACAAATCATGGCTAAATTACTAGATGATCCCCTAAGACACCTAGGGTCATAATAATATCTCCAACATATATGTCAAGGTAACGGAGTACCTCCACTCACTGATTAGTGTGGTTAATCTGGCCCATGGGAACATTGAAACGGGAAGAAAGGATTTGCAAATGCATCAGACTACTTAGAAACCTGGGATGACTCGGACAGCATAACGGCTGTAAATGCTCAGAAAAGATTTGAGACATTCACAAAAATGGTGGCATAACCACTCAGAAGCACAATATCAAGGTTTCGAGATCAAAAATTAACATACGGAAGTAGTAGGAACTGAACTCAAGCTTAATCCAACAATCTTATAAGTCTACGGATTAGTAACACGTGATCCTGATAGAAAGAAGAGATAGCCTAGTTCTTAATCCCCGTAGGAAAGATAAGATGACTCAGATCAGAAGGCATGAGGTATAAGGAGTAAAAAGAGCCTTACGTTCCATCCCACAATCAATTCCCTTATATAACTAAAGAATTTCTAGACTCAACTTCGACCAGTTTGGCTTGGTAATCCTACAGGCAGTCAAGCTCTGATACCAACGCTGTCAGGACCCCGACTCAATGCCACATCGATCTAGCATGTAACACCTCATATCACTTTGCGGCCTCACGCACGGTATTCCCACGGGTGTCGCCTTACCTTTGCCTGGGACCGTTTGCGTCTTTTGGCACACGTATATGATAGTGTCGCTAGCATCCATATGATAAGGAGCCCGGGCTGACATGGCTAGTCGTAAACCCAAAGTGGTCCAAACTTACAGGGACAGGCATCCATGACCCAACATCAAACGTGTCGGTCATCAGCGAGTGAATCCAGGCTGTAGCACTGGGCTAGCAGGACTCCGGTGAACCGGGCTGTAGCGGGCTAACAGGACTCCGGTATTCATCGCGTGACATTTCCTCGAAGGGACAGACACAGGAACGAAGAAGGACACATGCCGGCCAGCCTAAGTGTTCCGGAGCAGTAGCAAGCTACCATGGCTCAGTGGAAACACTAGGAGACATTTCCCGGTAAGAGAGGCTACTAAGGATAAACAACTAGATAGCCAGATCCCACACATACCAAGCATTTCAATAACATACACACAATATGCTTGATATGTGCAAATACAACATGGCATCACAACATGACTCTACGACTCAAGTATTTATTCATTAGGCTCCGAGGAGCGAGATATTACAAACAGGGGTCTCACGACCCAACATTCAGAGCATACAAGTCAAAACACAAGCGGAAGCTATCATGTCTGAGTACAGACATCTAGAAATGAAAAAGGCTGAGAAGCCTGACTATCTACCAGATCCTGCCGAGGGCTCAAGATCGTAGCTGAGGTAACAAGCTAAACGTCGAAGTCCACG